>NC_090739.1:20638511-20656011 GCF_036898095.1 Palaemon carinicauda
TGAATATTGATAAGAAAGTTATGAAAAATAAACAGTAAATATTATTGCCAATAACACTGATCAATGTTTTCTGAAAAAATTTGGTCACATCAAGAGGAAATCAAGAGTATAGTTGGAAGGTGTATGGAGAAAGGCAATAAAAAACGGCGTATGACAGGTTAGACACATGGGCAATAAAATGCATAGTATACATTTATATATATACATATATATATATATATATATATATATATACATACATATATATACATACATATATATACATACATATATATACACATATATAAATATATATACAGTATACGTACACATATATATATATATATATATATATATATATATATATATATATATACATACATATATATACATATATATAAATACACATATATAAATATATATACAGTATACGTATATATATATATATATATATATATATATATATATATATATATATATATATACATACATGCGTACATATATAAATATATATATATATATATATATATATATATATATATATATATATATATATATATATATATATATGTGTGTGTGTATATATATATATATATATATATATATATATATATATATATATATATTATAGATAGATACACAGATACCAGGCATATTATGTCCAAGTAAGAATTAATTGCTAATCACATTGGTAATACTATTTCATAAAGAAGAGTTTCAGTTGGCATAAACCTCTGACAATTCACATTTTCACAATTCTACAAGAAAAAAGTTTCGTACATCTATTTCTAGGGAGGTTCAACATGACACCAGCGAGAACTCCGTCGGTCCCATGAGAAATTGCCTCGAAACCGAAACGTCCAAAAGATACCAAGCAATTTTGTTCGCGTCAGATGTTCACTAAAGCTTATGACTTTCCTACATTCCAGAAAAAAAGAAATTGTTTTAAAGTTTAAAAGGAAAGTCTAAATCCATAATCTAGCATGGAAGTTTTCATAGTAGAAAAAGAAAAGAAAAAAAAACAAGTAAATGTAACGCACGAGTTTCCTTGCCACAATTCGAAGTTAAAAACCTAAACAAACACAATTATTCTTGAATAATTTACAACATATATTCACCATGAATCTACATGGGCAACCCCAAACCAAACTAAAAACTGCTCTTAAAAAGATAAACCCCATTCTTCGGTACCTTAGCTCCAAATACTGTGGGTTGAAATCGCCTAAAAGAGCAACCGAAAATATGATTCAGCGCATCTGCATATTCTATTCATGAATACCTTTGCCCATTAAGCTTATTTCCTCTAGATCAGGTTCTCAAAACTTCTTGTTCATAGTCACTTCTTTTCTCTCTTGTAAGTCTATTATTCCCTTCATCCTAATGAGTGTACATGATTTACGGAAGGAAAACAAGTTGATATTTGTATAGAAAATACCGAAAGCATGTTCAAGGCTCATAGGGTACGTTGCATGGTTCATATTGAAGCCAAATGCATACCAATTCAATTAGTTTTTAAATGAAGATTGATTCACCTTATCGACAAATCAATTTCTTCTACTTTCGACCTTATTAACCCCACTGTATTGCAGAATCAACAGCTTGTGTCAACATTCACCAGCTATTTCTATTCTTGCATCTTCTTCCCCCAATTCCACATCTCTCCTCACCACATCCATCCATCGGATCCCTCCTCCATCCCGTCACTAGCATATTCTTGCCTCTATTGATTGGTTCCACCTCCTCCCTTCTTATTACAATGATACAGTATCAGACACGTTTGCCAAGCCTTCTCCTTTACATTTCATAAACCACATATTGTTCTTATACCTATACTTTCCCTCCTTTCCAGCAGTGCTCTTCCAATAATCCTTCTTACCATCCTCATCTCGGTTTTTTTTTCCAACAGACCCTCCTCTTTCCCATCAAGTGCCTAGGTTTCTATTCCACATAATAGTAGGGGCCTGATAACTATCTTATAGATTTTGAACTTTGAATGCATTTTCGTGTCTAAATCAAATCCAGTTACCTCTCCCCATTTTTATATGCTTCTTTCACCCTCTGGCTCATTGCTTTCTCAGTACCTCCTTCCTCTGTTATAATTGTTCCCAAATAGTTAAACTCTACTACTGAATTCTGCTTTAGCAATGTTCCATCTTCCACTTGAATACATACTTCTTCATGCTCGTCTCTACTGCTAGTCATTACCTCTGTCTTTCTAAAGTTGACCTTCAATCCCTTCCTTTCTTGAAATCTTTTCCATGCTATAAGCCATTCTTAGTTTTTCTTCTGTTTGCTATCATGACTAAATCATCAGCAAACATCCTTTCCCATAATTCTTCGCTATTCCTTAATTCAAACGACAAGGAGTCCATAATAATGAGGAACACAAATGAACCCAAGAGCTGATCCCTGATGAGTGCCAACCTCCACAGGGAATGTCTGACTACCTATATTTAATCTTTACCAGTGGTTCATGCCTCTTATACATCGTACTACCAACTTCTTCGGTACTGCTCTCTTTCTCAAAACCAATAGACTAACCTTCTTGGTAACCTGTTATACCTCTCTTCAAGATCTACAAAACACATGTAAACTGTCCTGTTTCCTTATAAAAGCTTCTCTTGGACTCGTCTTAGTATAAAAATAACATCCACTGTGCTCTTTCCTCTCATAAACCCAAACTGCTGCTCATATATGTCTTTCACTTCTTTCAGCTTTCCTTTTACTATTCTTTCTAGTATCTCGAAATAGGTTCCAAATTATCTATTCCTAAATAACTCTTTTTGTTTATACAATTTGATCATTTAACTATTTTCCCCGTACCTTGGCATTTCTTCTACATCCCAGATCTTTTCCAGTATGCTTAGATTTCCCAATAACTTAACATTTCTATCGTTATAGAAATGCCATGCTTTCTTATATTTCACTAACTTTAAGTCCATGAGCCTGTCACTGATATGTTGGACATCTGTGACATTTTCCTGGAAATCTGGCTACAGAATAATTTCCATCCCATTCCTTCTTGTATCTTCCCATATAGTAAACTTTATAACCTTCCCCAAGCTTTCCTGCATTTCTCCCCTTCCATTGCATCTCCTCTGTACATTTTGTAGAATCATAATTTTCCTTCTCTGCATGACATCCACTAACTCTTTCCTGTGAAGCTACCAACTTTCCATTTTCCAGTTCTTGTCTTTCATTTTTTTAATCCTCTTTCCTCACTAACTTCTTTAGCTGCAATTGTGAATCCCATGGTACCCTTTGCATAATTTCGCAGTTGTCAGAGGATACTGCAGTGCTTATGGCGGTACGCCACAGCCCTATTGCATTCCCTTGTTAACTAATACAATTCAATATTTAGGTTTTGCCATTGTTTTCATATTTGTTTGGCAGGACCAAGCAGAAATTCTTCCCATTTAACCTGCCTTGAGACCGGCAGCAAGTTAGAGATCCTTGTCCCCTAACAATTATATTTTGTATTTCCATCTAAAGCCACTGCATACCAGTTTTAATTACTAAAATAATTTCCCAAAGAACATGAACCTTTTCATTTAAGTGAGCTTTACCGTGAGAGCTGGATGGTCCATAACGATAATTAGAGCAATCTTTTTTCCCCCCCTTTCGCTTCCGTGACGGGACCTTGATCAAAACCTTTCATCATCAACGATGTTCACGTCGTAATTAGTTGCCATAGGGACACAAACCAAAAGAGGAGAGAGAGAGAGAGAGAGAGAGAGAGAGAGAGAGAGAGAGAGAGAGAGAGAGAGAGAGAGAGAGAGAGAGAGAGACTTCCAGATGGCCGAGAGTGGGAGAAGGGTACTAATATTGATGATAAAAGTTTGTAGAAGGTCCGTAAACTTGAGAATGGTGACAACTGGCAATAAGGAAAAGTCCTCGCCTTTCATCAACTTAGAACCTATAAAAATCTGTCCAAACTTATTCGTCTCTTAAAAGACTTTTGCCCAGTCACTGAATAACTAGAAAATAATGAGTCCCGATTCGGGAAAAAAACAGGAACGGAAAGAAAGTAGAGGGAGGAGAAAAGTCTTTAGAAACTGGGACTAATATTCCTTATTTCTACCACTTTTCTTTTGCTTCAAATTCATCCCTTATTTTATCAGGTTTAGAAAGGAATTAAAAGGTTTATCTAGGATTAAAAATCTTTTGACAATAAAAGTTTCCCTCAACCAAATCGCAGTGTTGCTGAATTGAAAGATAACCTAGATTGCAGGTAATGAGGCCTGTCAAATACGCTTACTTAATATATATATCCTTTTGCACATTCATTCATTCAATCAATGGATCTTATGAAGGCTATGAGAAATTTTTTCCAATACCTTAATACTACTAATTTATGCTTCAATCTAATCTTTATTGAAAAAAAAATTGTTATCCAATAAGGTGTGGATATCCTTTGGATAGAGATGCTCTAGTTTGTTTTTCAATTTATACCCTAAGTTTAATATAGAAAATAATATCGTCAAGCCTCTGGAAGCTTATGCCTGTGGCACACATATACGATTTAAGGATGATACAATTGTAACTGTCAATATTTATCTTATTACGACGTAATGACAGTGTAATAAGGAGGTTATGGCCTTTGCACTTTGTGATGACATATATTTTTGTCTGCAAAAAATACGAGGCCTGATTGTGCCAACGGACATTTATCGCCATGCTAATGTAACTATTGCATTACTGATGTCATGTCATCAAGTGGAGTCGTCCAGGTGTCGTTATTAGTATCAAGCCGAGAGTAATAATAGCGACAGTTGTCACCTTTCCGGATGCGCACGACTGTTGTTAGGATGAGGTGCCATGTGTGGCTGGAAATGCGATTTAGCAACGGAGCCAAGCACTAGTCTACAAAAACAATTCTATTTTTCCGTCCTTTTTAAACAATTTAATCTTATATTGTTTGATCTTAATATTATTTCTAATGCAATTTATACACCTCTAATATTTTAGATATTCAGTTCTCCTTAATAACTTCAAATGATACTAGAATATACATGCAAAATTTATTAAACTTTATACGAATAAAAAAACGAAATATTTTCAGAAATTTATTAACATAGGAATACAAACTATGAAAAATAAAACGGAATATGATTTAACGTACAATATTTGATTTTGCATGTAAAGAAAATTAAATATTACTCAACATATAATAATGAATAATTTCAAAGTCGAAATAGACAAAACCTCCAAACTTTTTTTCTTACGTTGTTCTGGCATGACTTTCACCAGCAAAAGGCCATCACGATATTGCAAAAATTAATTGACCAATTCAGGGTCGTGCTGTTTTTCAGGCATGTAGTCTGCAAATCCAAGGTTTTCCAAAAAATTATGACTCGATGGGAGTAGTAGATCTTCCTCAAACTCCAACTTCAACCAGCAAGGTGAGAGTTCCAAGTTCAGCCGCAATATATAATATGTACTGCCATCCTTGTTCTCAACAGACCATGAGGTCATGACTCCCTAGCAATTAAGTCGCTATGTGAAATAAATACAATGTAATTACGTCCCCATGAGTCACAATGCATTTGCGACCGAAGGCATCAGGTCACAGCAGCAATATGTGGGCGCGACCTAATCGTCGGCGTAAATGCGCTAAATGGTTACGTACATAAGCTCATATAGCTTGTCGCAATGATGTCGTAATACACTATGGTGACTGACATCATGGTGCCAAAAACGGCTGACAATATTTTTTTTTTTTTTTTTTTTTTTTTTTTTTTTTTTTTTTTTTTTTTTTTTTTTTTTTTTGGCAAAATTTGGCCTTTAAAACGGTCGCAACCTTAAAACGCATGTGTGAGTCTGGCATTATCGTAACTGTCTCGTATCATTATAAGAATTCTTTCGCCATTAATATCGATCAGTGAACTTGCAAAACTACCTTTACAATTTTTCGAGTACTACTGAATCAACCATCTGCGTCCATCCCATATTACTAATACTACAACTCGCTTTGGATCCACTTTTATTAATCTTGTATTTAACCAACTTCTTTTTCTGTATCTAAATTCTTTAATCAGTATCACATTTCTTATTCTACTTATTTATTACCTTGTGACGTGAATAATGGTTTCCTTAAAAGGTTTCAACAACATTAATTAATGAAAATGATGCATTTCCACCATGCTTAAAACTTTGTATTCATTCGCTGTAGCCCTAAATACTCGTAATTTTGCCAACACGAGTCAATTCGTAATTTTATATTTCCACATTCAAAATATGCATAACATAAATAACTATGACCCGATAACCTACATAAGTAACGAAATCGGAGAAACATGATTGACAAAATGTGGGAATAAAATGCTGTTTTTGAATGCTGCAACAAATTATTTAAGAACCAAAATAGATGATACGAACATGGGAACATTATCCAAAAACAATTAAGGAGGCATATTCACATCTGATACCACCCGAGGAAAATGGCATATAAAAAAACACAGACAAGAGAGAAAATTAATAAAGGAAGAGACATAATATCGCTACGTGAATAAGTGTGTTTTTTAATAGGTCTTTCAGTAAAATACACATACAAATATAAGCACAACATAAATATAAACACACACATTATATATATATATATATATATATATATATATATATATATATATATATATATATATATATATATATATATACTACATCTGCTACTAGCACAACTGTTATAACTGTGATGATTATTATAATTTTCATTATTACTATTATTACTTGTATTTGTATAGCAAACCAAGCTATATTCCTAGTTGGAAGTGTTATTAGGAAGAACAGCCACGAACCGACATGTAGGTAATGAAGGAGTAAAGAGCTGTCTATAAGAAGGAATAACAACAAATACAAGAAATTAAAATGATTAACAATGTTGTATAAATAAGTACCGAAAAAACGTTTGTACAATTCATTGTTTGATAACTCATAGTCAGATTAAACCGTCTAGAATACTGTGTAGTATCGAGCCGCAATACTTGGAATTAATTGAATATCGAGCACTACGTGATGGACGGTTGTGTCTGGGAAGATCGGATTTCAAAGGATAGTCAGATTTATGAACAATCGTAAGTAGTATATACAAATAGGTAATTAAATGATGTGCCAAAAATTAATATTCAATTTCATCATCTCCTTTTACGCCTATTGACGCAAAAGGCCTAGGTTAGATTTCGCCAGTCGTCTCCATCTTGAGCTTTTAAATCAATACTTCTCCATTCATCATCTCCTACTTCGCGCTTCATAGGCCTCAGTCATGTAGGCCTGGGTCTTCCAACTCTAATAGTGCCTTGTAGAGCCCAGTTAAACTTTTGGTGAGGTAATCTCTATTGGGAGTGCGAAGAGCATCCCCAAACCATCTCCATCTACCCTTCACCAAGACCTTATCCACATGTGGCACTCTAGTAATTTCTCTTATAGTTTTATTTCTTATTCTGTTCTGCCATTCAATTCCTAATATCTTTCTGAGGGCTTTGTTCTCAAATCTACTAAAACTTTTGGAGATTGTTTCATTGTCATACCATGGCCTCACTAAAATGATATATAGTCTGATTTTATATGTAATTTTAGGTGATTTGATTTCCATATTTTACTTAACCTAGCCATTGTCTGATTTCTTCCATCGTTCACTAAACTCTAATTCTAAAGACCCTGTATTAGATATCATAGTTCCTAAATACTTGAATGATTCTACCTCGTTAATACTTTCTCCTTTCAAAAGATATTATATCTTCCGTTGCGTGCTCCGTTCTCATCATCCCTGTCTTTCTTCTATTTATCTTAAACCCAACCTCCTGTGATATTTCATGCACTCTGGTAAGCACCCATTGCAAATCTTGTTTTGCTCTGCTAATAAGAACAGCATCATTAGCATACGCTAGGTCTGCTAATTTCCTGTTACCAATCCTGTCCAATCCTTCTTCACCATCTCCAACAGTTCTACACATTACAAAGTCCATAAAGAGATAAACAATATAGGTGACAATACATTCCCTTGTAGTGCTCCACTGTTCACTGGAAATTAATTTGATAAGTCTCCACTAACATTAACTTTGCACTTACTATGCTCATAAACAGACTTAATCAAATTCACATATTTAAGAGGAATTCCATAACGGAGATTTCTCCACAAAATTGGCCAGTGCACATTATGAAAGGATTTTTCAGTCCACAAATGCCATCAAAAGTGATTTCTATATTCTACGCATTGCAGCAAATGTCTCAAAATGAAAATTTGGTCAATACAACTACTTCCGCTATATCCCGCTTGTTCATCTCTCAGCTTTTCATCAATCTTTCTCTCCAGTCTCATTAGAATAAGCACACTATATATTTTCATAACAACTGAAGTAAGTCTGATGCCTCTGTAATTATTGCAATCAGTCACGTCTTTTTTTTTTTTTTTTTTTTTTTTTTTTTTTTTTTTTTTTTTTTTTTTTTTGTCATTTCAGCAGCGCTCCTAATTCCCATTTATCAGGTTTTGCCTCTTCACACCACATTCTACAAAATAATCTTTTATGTATTCTGGGAGTCACTTCATTTTCGGCCAGTATCATCTCGGCAGAAATTCCATCGTATCCAAGGGCTTTCCATCTCTTGAGATTTTTAATGATAGCTTTGACTTCAAACACACTGAATTCATTCATAGGCACACCAAGGTCTTCATCAGCTTCAGGTATATCAATTAAATTATTAATTTCGTATCTCCTATTCATGACCTCACTAGTGTTCCATCCAGGGTTGTCTTTCCTCATCTTCTGTTGTTATAATAGATCCATATTTCTTTTTGATGGGTATATGCTGCTTCTTCTTCTTCTTTTCCCCAGTATGAGCAATTCTTACACAACAGCCACTCCCTGAATTCATAGCTTTGTCTGTGTCTGCTTTTCCGTCTAAATATCCTCTCCAGTATGTTTTACCTTATAATTTTCATTACCTCCTCGAAAACTTTTAGCAATCAATTTCTGTCCATCTCCTTTTTATAGTATCCCAAGTATCATTTGATATCCGTGGTTTTCTCGTTATAACTGAGTGTCCCAAAACTTCACTACCAACTGACTGACATATGTTCTTAATATCACCCCATTCTTCATTAATTGTCTGCTCTTCGTCTAATAATTAATGTCTGCTCTTCGTCTTTTGAAGTCTCTAAGACTGCAAATCGATTCGCACATTCAATTGCAAACGTTTCTCTGTGCTCATCTTCTAGAAGCTTAGTTGTATCAAACCTAGGTATTCTATCTACCTTTCTGTTGGGTGCTTTCAGTTTTAATTTCAGTGTTGCAATGAGAAACTGGTGATCACTACTAATATCTGCACCTCTATAGCTTCTTACATTTCATAATCCTCATTCTCTCTTTATTAGTGGCAATATGATCTTTTTTATTTTTGTAATTGCCATATTCAATTTAGGGATAAATGCTGAAGACCAGACAGGAGAACAATATTCAAACCATGCCAGAATAAAAGATCTAAAAATATCCCCGCAAGGTAGACATGTATTAAAAAAATCTTCAAAGACAGGATATATTTCTCAAAAACTCATTTACTATCAAGATTAAAGTCTAGCATTCTAATTGAGTTATATTCAGGTGCCAATGAAAACATATTGGTGGAATGGATCCAGCGGCCCATAACAAGTAAAAGTCGTTTTGAGTTTTGTTTAACTTCATCCCAATTTTTATCCACAATGCAGTAAATTTAGTTAGATCTCAGTTAAGAGATTCAGAAACTTCAGGTCTTCTCCCGAGATTGGATTAATACAAATCTGTATTAGCAACAACCTTATTATCAAGGTCAAGTCATAGGCAAGGTATACTGTAAATACTATACAAAGTAAATAAATAAAACAGTATCCCAAGGATCACTGAACACTACATTTTGGTAGTCACTTTAGTGGACACCAACAACTTCTTTGCATTCTATTAGTACAAGATGTTTAGATAATACTATAAAACGATCCACAAACTTTCATTTCGGTAGAGAAAAGACAAAAATTATTACTGAATACAGCAGATATTGTGTGAAGCAGTGAGACAACAGTTGTTACAATACTAAGCAGACTATTCACTAGTAGGATTCAGAAGTATGGGCCGAGTCTTGATTAAGAGAGCTGCTGTTTATCGCAAGAAGTCGAGATAGGAGAACAAAAATAAGACACACCCAATACGAGAGCAATGTGCTTAACAAGGACGGACAGGGCATACATATTTTTTGTACATCAGGCCAAAGAACAACACTTACTCTGGATATAGAAAAATTAAGACTTAGCAATGTAGGAAATTTCGAAGAAACATGAACCACCCTAAATGTTGAAAGAATTGAAAAGTTGAATCCCAATTTACCCTAAGTAGAACCGAGAATGTGGATTTGAGATAGAGAGAAAAAGAGCTGAAAGTTTATTTTAGCTACTGCATTCACTTGATTTAAAGGATCCCCATTTGGTTAAAGTCCCAAGATTAATGTAAACAAACGAGGAGAAATCAATTCGAAATTTATGCGGCGCAGTAATGTTCAATTTATCTTTTAACAAAATGTGCGCATACAAAATTCTTTGATGGGGAAACAAAATCGAAAACAACCATAAAACTTTGATTCTATTCATAATGAAAGAACCTGGATAAATTACAAATGGTCGAGATTTTGTAAAAGAATATAAAACTAATTCAACGTTATTTACTAATTGGTATTTAAGGAACTAGAAATTTTAGATTCGGGGGAATTTATCTCTAAACTATGTCATTTATGAATACCTAATACACAAATCACTTGAGTGAACCATTTTCATTATATTCGTTTATACAAAAAATACTTAATATCCAGCACGAAAGTAAAGCAAACACCTGTCACTATCTCGATTTTAAAACCTCAACGATATAAAATAAAATCTTTCCAACGAAAACTAATGTCGAAAAATGTCATTTATTCTACATAAAATTTACAGCATTTTAATGAGGGGATTTTTTTTTTAATCACCTACAACTTTTCAATGATAAACTTCCTTAATTAAATGCACCTCTTCCTAACAGATGGTCTGGCTTTGTCTCGTTTGAAATGTTGAGATAAAAAAAAATCCTGACACCGTCACGCCAATCTTCCTACACTTTTTCTTTAAGACGACAAAACTTTGAGCTCTATTTTGATTAAAGTCCTAAAGGGAGTGAAAATTGGGGTTTAGGGACGTTATAATGTCTGAGGAAAGATAAGTAATCAAAGAATTGACTACCAGACTGACTCCGACTAATTCTATTTTAGGCTTTCTATTTCTACATTTTATTTAAATACCTGAGAAAACTGACGTGCCGAGAAATATTATTCATGTGACGGTGATAAATAAAAGATACTAGAAATAATAAAATACATCAGATCATTCTCATGACATACAGTATATATGCATGTTCTTTATCATGTACTACCTATTGTAAGATTTAAATATCAGTTTTATAAATATACAAAAGAAAACACAAATATATGTGGTCACAAACGCCTGCAGTTTATATATATATATATATATATATATATATATATATATATATATATATATATATATATATATATATATATATATATATATATATATATATATATATATATACATTTCGATGAGAAGCAAATAGCCATTGCACCTTTCACAAGAATAAACTCCGCTCTCTAATCTTTTCTCCCAGGGGAATAAAGAGTTCACAGCAACATTCGAGAGCTTGATTACTTCCTCTTAGATAGACTTTCTAAAAATAGACTTGGGATTACAGATTTCTCCACAGGTAATGGAACACTTGCTGGGGAATTTTGAATGGGGAAATTCGGCACTTATCTGAACTTGAAGGCAGCATTTAATGGATAAAATAAATATATAAAAAGAAGTTAAAAAGAGGCGCTGGAACCTTTATTTATCTTCAAATTTTTTATTCTTTTCTTGTTCACAGTAAAATATTATGATGGTCTGGGTTCCAGTAGGAATTAACTATATATATAATTAGACAGTCAGTTAGTTAGTAAGCGATATAAAGATATGCAAAAATGAATAATAAAGAATAAAAACCTATTTGGTACTAATAATTAAATAGCTAAATTTATAATATGCAGTTGTCGCTGCAATTTTAGTTTAACAAATGAGCTAGTTGCCCTCTCGAATGTCGTGCTTTTTGAATGTTTAAAAACATATGGCTGGATCCAAATCTCTCCTGATTTACTAGAAATCATAAAAATAATCTATATTCAAAATCAAAAAGTAGATCACTACCGATTAAAGAATACCATCCAATAACCATAGCCATTTTGTTAATAGATTCAAAACCCCTTAAAACTAAATCGGTATGAAAGATTTCACATTTTCGCCAGTTCATGTCTGTACATTAAAAAAGTCAACAACAATGAAACGCACTGAACATTTGTATTGGGTTGTCACCTCCAAATAGTCAATTTTCTGTATATAAATAATGATGGAGATTTGGTTTTTTATCGTCATGAGGTCCATCTCCTCTATTGTGAAATAAACTTTTCAATAACACTTTAAAGATATTCATATTCTGTTGTCTCATTAAATACTCTACCTGGAAAAATTCCCTACCGAGTAAGACCTCTAAAGGCAAAAAGAATAATATAATTTAGCTTAGGATTTCCTTTTTACTTACGGGTGCAACTATCTTTCAGTCCTTACTTCCCTCATGCTTTATGGATGTTATTAATAACTAAAAAGCTTCTTTTGAACATTTATTTTTCAGTTTAAATTCAATATATCTAAAACTAAACACATATCTAGAAACTTCTCCGCATACCTAATATATCTTAATTCTGAATGTATTATGAAAATATGTACCGCACGAGTATCACTTATTAAGGTGGCGCGATAGGAATCCTGTTCATACCATTGTTTATTGTTAGTTTGCTGCAGTTTTATGCTGCCTTTGGCTGCACCCACATACAGTGTAATCAAGATTATAGAGTAATCACAGAGAGAATCAAACAAAAACTTGTTTGTATATATATATATATATATATATATATATATATATATATATATATATATATATATTTACAATATGTATACATATGCAAATATATATATATATATATATATATATATATATATATATATATATATATATATATATATATATATATATATATATATATATATATATATATATATATATATATATTATATATATATATATGAGTATGCATAAATATAAATAAATAAATAAATAAACAAATATATATATATATATATATATATATATATATATATAGATAGATAGATAGATAGATAGATATAGATGTAGTATGAGGCCTTTGTTCTGCAGTGGGCTAAAAGCGGTTGCATTTGTTGTGTGTATGTGTATTATTTATAAATATACATACATATGAAAATATATATATATATATATATATATATATATATATATATATATATATATATATATATATATATATATAAATAAATAAATAAATATATATATATATATATATTCATTGAAGACATTAGTCTTAGTGGCGGCCTTGTGTTTTCTGCAGGAATCTCCATATTTCCTCAGCTTAAGTTTTCACACGCAATCCTTTGGTTTAATGAACGATGATTATTTCTTTTCTTCATAATTTATTCACTACAGCCCTTTTTCGACAAAACTTAAGACGTAAGCATCCATTTCTAGTACACTGAAGAACAAATGCATCAGACATGCCCTTGTTATTTATTTATTTATTTATTTATTTATATATATATATATATATATATATATATATATATATATATATATATGCATGTATTTTATATATGCATATATATTAATATAAATGTATATATACATGAATATATATATAACATTTAGATGTATAAGTATTCAGTGTAACATCAAAATATAAGCTAGGTAAATCTCGAAGTGGTATGCATATATTTTGCGATAAACTGCGCGCGACAATTATTTCAATTGGATACCAAGCGAGCTACTGCTCATGACTACGTGGGGAAGATGGCTGCTTTCTTCACGTATGAGCTACCATTGGTCGTTATCGCTCTCCCCTCGCACTGATAATTTGTTGATGCCTGTGTATGCTTGCCGCATTGTGTTTGAATTGTTGTGCCGTTCTTAATTGGAACTGGCTGAATATATTGATGCTCCGTCCAAATATAGTTAGTTACATTCACTCCGCCTGTTAGTTAATACCTAACTGGTGCCTCCGCACAAATACCATAGGTTTGTGGTGGACTATTTGAAACGCTCTGTACCAACCGTGTGTCACACAATTGTACAAAATTCCTTTTGTATATATTATGCTTGTATCTGAGCTCTTCCCTCGCACTAAAAAGAACCTGAATGATCATGTCTCCGGGTTTGCTCTGTAACATTGTCTGTCTCTCGAACATGTTATGTCCTGTTGACTTGAGGTTTTGTATATAAAGGAGAGTGTTCCTTAATAAACAACTCAGTTGATTGAATCCTGCCTTTGAGTTCACAACCCTCTCTCGGCTCGTCACATTGGTGACCCCGGAAGTCGACTCGCTCCCACCGCCTTCTACCCCCACTCCCTCGCCCCTTCATCGTTGGTACTATGGCGGACTCTACGGCAGTTGGTGCTGCGGCCGCTCCATTCAAACTTTTATCGTTTGCCAGCGGAGAGGGGTTTGCTTGGTTTCAGCGCGCAGAAGTCCAGTTTCATATCAGGGGCGTGACTCGCTTAACCACCAAAGCGGATTATGTTCTCGCGGCGATACCCGAGGACACCTTCCCAGAAATATCCGACTGGCTTTGTGAACAAGGAGACACCCTAATAGCGTATGACGCCCTCAAAACATACCTTCTGCAGCAGTACTCGCCGTCGCCAGCCGCCCGTATAGCAAAGCTTTTTCAGCTCTCGCAACAGCCGTTGGGGGACCAAAGGGCTTCGCTTGCCCTCAGGGAGATGACCAGTATCGCTCGCCTTCAACCTGCCGCAGACGGCTCTCCTCATGAGGTGAACCTACTTCGTGCCCTTTGGACACGCCGTTTACCCGAACCTGTACACGCTGCCATACCCGATGTCGATAGTTTACCCATAAAGGACTTGATGACCAAAGCCGACGCCCTTATAGACAGCCACTTCAAGACCTCCATCAACGCCTCCACCCCTGACGAAGAGGATGCCTATTCAACGTCAACCGAAGCTGACATGAATGCCGTAGGACATACACACCTACCCCGTGACGTGCCGAAGCAGCGACAAAGCCGCCCACCACCCACCAATCGCTCTCGCCCCAACGAACGACTTCTACAGCCACTTATTACCTCCCATCCGCCGCAGTTTTGCTACCACCACTTCAGATTCGGGGCAACCGCAAAGAAATGTGCCAAGGATTGTCAGTGGCCAAAAAACGTGTAAGTAGGCCATCGCTTGTGGCGGTGGCCTCCCGTATTTCTAATCTTTTCTTTTTACAGGATGAAGGAACGGGCGTGCGATTTTTGGTAGACACGGGTGCTTGTCGTTCTCTTTTGCCAAGGAAACTCTTCAAGGCACGACATAGTCTGTCTACATCTGCCGAAGTCCGCTTGGTGGCTGCCAACGGATCTGCGATACCCACCTACGGTTACGAGAACCTCACATTATCGTTCGGAAACGGTAAATTCAATTGGAAGTTTCTCGTTGCTGACGTCACAATGCCAATCCTCGGTGCGGATTTCCTCTCTCATTTCCACCTTCTGGTCGATGTCGCCCACCGACGATTGGTCAACGCAGACTCGTACTTGTCGACACCTCTTCAACACGCCCCCTCTAACCTCGCTCTCCACATCAGTGCACCCACGGATGCCTACGCCCACCTCCTCACGTCGTACCCGGAAGTTTTCCGTCCAGAACTTCGCCAAACGCCCATAGTTCCTGCCAAGCACGGTATTTATCACCATATCAAGACGACGGGACCCCCAGTCTTCGCAAAATTCAGACGTCTGGCACCGGAACGATTGGCAGCCGCCAAACAGACGTTCGCCGAAATGGAGGAAATGGGCCTTTGCCAAAAGGCCTCCATCCCATGGTCGTCACCCTTACACATCGTTCTGAAGAAAGACAGCTCCCTCCGTCCGTGCGGGGATTACAGGCGCCTGAACATGCAAACAGAACCGGATCACTACCCCCTCCCAAACATTGCCGACGTGACCTCCTACCTGCAAAACGCGAAGGTTTTCTCTACGCTCGACCTCCTGAAGGAGTATTATCAGGTGCCTATGAACCCAGAAGACATCCCCAAGACCGCCATCACCACTCCGTTTGGTACATACACCTTCAATTACTCCTGTTTTGGCCTTCGTAATGCTGGGGCAACGTTTCAACGTCTCATGGATGGCATCTTAGGGGACCTCCCTTTCTGTGTATGTTATGTGGACGACATACTTGTGTTCTCCTCCTCAAAAGAGGAACACCTCCGTCACCTGCGCATCGTGCTCGACCGCCTGCAACAAAACAGCCCTGTAGTCCGGTACGACAAGTGTACCTTTGGCGCCAACGAAGTGTCGTTCTTAGGGCACCGTATCACTCCTGAAGGAGTCCATCCCCTCCCTGAGAAGGTAGCAGCCGTTCAGAACTTCCCCGCGCCCTCGACCGTCAAAGCTCTGCAGGAATTCTTAAGCATGATCAACTATTATCACCGTTTTCTGCCAGGCATTGCCGCCACTCTTGCTCCCCTCTACGCCTCCCTCAAGGGCAAGCCAAAGGACCTGAAGTGGGGTCCCCTTCAAGAAGCAGCCTTCTGCAATGCAAAGAAGGCCCTATCAACTGCTGCGGCTCTCACTTTTCCTATCCCACACGCCCCTCTCCTTCTCTCCACCGATGCCAGCGACGTCGCTATTGGTGCAGTACTCGAGCAGGTGGTCAAAGGCTCGCCCCGCCCATTGGCCTTCTTCAGCAGAAAACTGTCCAAGGCAGAATCGGGTTATTCTACCTTCGATCGACAATTGCTGGCGGTGCACTTGGCTGTCCGTCACTTTCGCCATTTCTTAGAAGGTACGCCCTTCGTCATTCGCACAGACCACATGCCTCTGGTGCACGCCTTCACTCGACAGTCTGACGCCTGGTCCGCCCGTCAACGCCGACATCTCTCCGCCGTGGCTAAATACAATTGCACCCTTCAATGCGTCCCTGGGAAAATGAATCCCGTTGCCAATGCCCTGTCAAGAAACACGTTGGCTGCCGTTCAACTTGGATTTGGATTACAACGCCCTGGCTGAAGCCCAACGACAGGATCCAGAGTATCAAGCTTGTAGGACATCCTGCACGTCCCTCCGATGGGAAGACTTTCCCCTCGAAGACTCCAACACCACCCTCCTCTGTGACGTCAGTACTGGTAGACCGCGACCTTGGATTCCTGCTCCCATGCGCCGACAGGTGTTTGATTTCATCCACGGCCTTTCACATCCCTCGTGCCGTTCTACTGCACAGCTGCTGAAGGCAAAGTTCATTTGGCACGGCATTTCTAAGGATGCTAAGGATTGGGTCCGCGCCTGTACTTCTTGCCAAACTTCCAAAGTACATCAACACACGGATTCAGGAG
>NC_090739.1:20661011-20663511 GCF_036898095.1 Palaemon carinicauda
TCTCTCTCTCTCTCTCTCTCTCTCTCTCTCTCTCTCTCTCTCTCTCTCTCTCTCTCTCTCTCTTTTTTTTTTTTTTTTACCAAATCCTAACTTTTTTTCATACCAACTTCAATTTCAAGCAAAATATTGATAAAATAACAAGAGCTTATTACAGATGAATCTCCACTTTCACTTAACAACGCAAAGTTAATCATCTGTCATAAAGGATATGAAAATTTCAGAATATGAATTTCAAATCATTTATGGCATAAAGCCCATTGCTTTACAGTTGACAATGGATTTAACCCAGATGTCTTTTGTGATAGTGGAAACGTAATGAATCACAGATATATAAATCATATGGTGAAATTATTCCAATTGAATATATTCTCAACTCTTACATCTAATTGATAAAAGGAAAAGACTGCTAGTCTGTATAATAATTGATAAAAGGAAAAGACTGCTAGTCTGTATAATAATTGATAAAAGGAAAAGACTGCTAGTCTGTATATTCAACACTAAGTCAACGAACTTTAACAGCACAAAGTGAAACCATTAGGGTTTATCAAATAAGAACTAACCTTTTCTTGGCCTATTGATTATCATTTCATGTTAGATAATCTTAAAGTATCTTCGAGTAAAATACAAAGTCCAGACGCATATCTTTGTGAATTAAAATTGAAAATGTTTTGAGAAACTTATCAAAATCAAGTCTTACTTTATTATGACCAAGACCAAATTGAGCTATTTCCAATATTTCATTTTCATTTATAAAGACCATTCATAAAGCAACAATATGAACGGCATGTGACAATTAATCTTGTTTAAATTTTGTGTTGCGTCAAGGAATATATAAATAAGAACACGTTAAACATGAAAAATAAAGTTAAAAAGAATATATTCGCGCAATAAAATTTCCATTGCCATTTCATGCTAAGCATGGTTTTCTTTTTCTAAATGCACCCAAGCAGCCCATTCCCTATTTACCATAGGTTGTGCATATTGATTATCAGACATACGTACTTTGATTATTTACATTTATTATTCATGAAAAAATTCTGAAAGTGCTATTGGCGGGGCCTTCCCTGGGAAAGCCACAATTCTGCCTGCATTACAATGAAGCAAAAGTTTGGCAGTCATTCAACTTGACGCATTCTTTCTATGAAATTTACGACCAGAGATTTGGGAATCGGTAATAAACCTCCAATTCCAATTGTGACGTTCACAATACTAAGGGCCTCCAGAGGCCGAGGGGGGGAAATCAAAATCACAGGAAAAACGCGTTTGACAGTTGGCAATTTTCAAATACTCATATCTCGGCGAATTATGAACAGGTTTTAAAAGTTTTGAAATGTATGTAAAACCACTCACATTTTATAATGTGAAAAGAAGAATTTTTTTTTTTTTTTTTTTTTTTTTTTTTTTTTAATGAAGACATTGAAGCAATAATAAAAGAATACCACCTTGAGCATGAAATTATTTACACTTTATTTTGTGAGTGAACATTTATGCTTTGTAACGCCAAAGGAAATATTTGCAGATATAAAAACGGTTATAATCATCTTCTCCAACGCCTATTGACGCAAAGGGCCTCGGTTGGATTTCGCCAGTCGTCTCTATCTCGAGCTTTTAATTCAATGAGTCTCCATTCATCATCTCCCACTTCACGCTTCATAGTCCTCAGCCATGTAGGTCTGGGTCTTCCAACTCTTCTCGTGCCTTGGGGGGCCCAGCGGAACGTTTGGAGAACTAATCTCTCTTGGGGAGTGGGAAGAGCATGCCCAAACCATCTCCATCTACTCCTCATCATGATCTCATGTACATAATCTCTCATAGTTTCATTTCTAATCCTGTCCTGCCATTCAACTCCCAATATTCTTCTGAGGGCTTTGTTCTCAAATCTACTAAATCTATTGGAGATTGTTTCATTGTCATACCATGACTCATGTCCATAGAGTAACACCGATCTCACTAAACTGACATATAGTCTGATTTTATATGTAATTTTAGGAGATTTGATTTCCAAATTTTACTTATGATCATAAAAGATTATACTTGTCATTACTGTCTTCCTTACCCACTAAAAAATAGAAACTTGCACAAAAAAAAAGGAAAAATACCTCCAATCAGGAATTACTTTAGAGCGTGCATACATATTGCAATATACACACTTACATATATCATAAATAAGCATCATCACACTTGACACTGGATTGGTGATGATGGAAGACTTTAGTACGACTACTCACAGCAAACCTACCTAGGATGGGTGGCCCTGACTAGTAGAGCTTTGCTGATCATGGCAATACACAGCGCCTTCCACCACGTTAAAGTGTCCCCCAATATATGTATATATTCATATACCGCACGTAGTTTATATATGTACATATGTACTGTATATATATATATATATATATATATATATATATATATATATATATATGTGTGTGTGTGTGTATATATATAATATATATATATATATATATATATATATATATATATATATATATATATATATATA
>NC_090739.1:20666011-20686011 GCF_036898095.1 Palaemon carinicauda
AATACGTTTAAAAAAAAAAAAAAAACTGTATGAGGTTATAAATAGAGCAAATCTAACTTAAAACTGAAATGGTTAGTAACATAAAAAAGGAAGTTTAGATTTTAAAATCTTTATACAAAATTCCCCATTGACCTGAAAACGGTATTCAAATAGAAAATTCTAATTTCAACTGAATACGGTTTCTAAACTAGAAATTCCACAAAAAAAATTAATGCCGTTGTACAAAGTAAAAACTACGAGAAAATAAACGATAATAATTTACAACGAGAAAAAAAAAAGCATTTGAAATAATCTTGATTTTAAAAAAATTGGCAAACCATAACAACGATACCTACGAGGATATTATGAAAACGAAATATTCATCACATTTCACAGCAAAGCGAAGTTCATTTGCACAAGGAACGAACTATTTCTGCTTTTCATCTCTCCAAGGCACCGGGGCTTAGATGCTCCACAAATGAGGCACAGCCTCAACTCCATGCATTAAGAAATTTCTATTCAAAAAAGTCTAAAACAAGAGAGAATTTTTGAGTCGCCGCAATGTATGCTGGAATAGATTTACAAAGCTGAATAGAAATACAGAAATATATAAGAATCATTAAGGAGGGAACATGGACGGATTTATTTTTTTTTCTTTTTTTTTTTAAAGCCAGTCTCAGATATCACTATTTCATTAGCGGAGGAAAGGTAGTAAAATGGAATTAGAAATGCTTCCTCTAATGAGGTTTTGCAACAGAAGACTGAAAAGTTTGCCCAGAAAAGCCTATAGTTATATCCAGCAAGAATACATTTCTACCGTGGCATTATAAATAATACTCTAAAAGTTGCCATAATAGGATGGAAATTAATTCAGTTTAAAGATATCTCCCATCCGCCCAAGAGGGAAAATAAACTGTCTTGATGTAACGCCAGTTTTAGTAAAGACTAGTTTACCTTTCCTAAAGATTTATCATCTATAGATATAAAACATTTCAAAAACGGTTTAGGACCAAGTTTTACTGCATATACAAACGGTAGAGAAAAATAAATCTAAAACCAGTTAGGTTACTGAAAAGAATGAAGGAAAAGTGCATGAAAATATACGAGACATACATAGGAATATAAGTTTAGCAATATATTTCTGCTTCAAAGCGGGTTATATTCGCTCAAGTCATGGCCCTTTGATGTCACTTGCTCTTGACTATCCGGAATTTATAGCGTCATAAAAATATAACCAACGGTATTTTCAGGACAGTCCGATTTAAGAGGGTGCTTGAAATTGATAGTAATCAGATAAAATTTCTTATTTTTTCTTTCTTCTTTGTAATAATCAAATGCTAGGTATTATGCTTCTAATTGCGCAAACGTGTGTTTGATCAGTGGTATTTCCTCAGAGTTTATTCTAAACAAAAGTGAAAAAAAAATGGCTTATTTTATAAGGTTCTTAGTTGCCATTTTATTTACCTTTATTGTTCAATAAAGTCATTTAAAGCATTAAGTTCATATTCTATGATGCTTTTATATAACTATAGAATAGAATATTCTAAAACTACTTTCTCCAGATATTTTTTCTTCACAGTGAACGACTAATTAACTACATCCTAAGCTAGGTAAAAAAGATTGAGGTAATTACGCGTGCTAGGTAAAAATACTGAGTATCATTAAAAACATAAAAAGCAGGATAAACGTCCTTGTTAATATCTAGCAAAGTCGGGCTACAATGATCATTTGAAGATAAGCGATGTCAGTTAACAATTAAGACTTTCTTGACAGAAGGTTTTACGACAACAGATCAAAAGTAGTTAGGTAAATAATGAGTAATCAGCAAGTTTTCTAAAACAAGTTTTCTCCCTCGTTCGAATTACACATAAATGAATTTCGTGATAAAAGAAACTGGAATGAATAAGTTTCATACTCACCGATAAATTATTTCATTGAGTCTATCCTACATGACAATATCTATTTACATAATCAGAATATCGGTCACTCAACGTTGAGGGAAAACATTCCGGACACAAAAATCAAATACCAGTACAAGTCACTAGCTTTACAAGTTAACGGGCAAAGCTCAGGAGTTGGTGACCAATACACGTTCACTTCAGTAATCTATTAGATATTCGATAAAACCCTTTAATAAGTTAAGCACTTGGAATCCTCGTATTAAATCATAGTATTAATGCTCTAATATATAAAGTACATTTTCCTATTAACCACACTATGTTTTGTTATTGTCAACAAAGAATGCCATTCGTTCAGAATTATATAAATTAGTGTAAATTCTCAAATACATAAAAATGTCCATGACATATTTGCTATTTTTTTTGTCAATTCGAATATGAAAAGATTCCATTGCATTTCTAATTATCTTAATACATCTAAAAAATGTACCTAATAATACTGGCAAGTACTATAAATATTACACAGAACATAATCTAAACCATCTTATTACGGATTTCGAGAAAATTGACGCAAATTGATAAAACATTGATAAATTAGTATTAACTATTCAGAATTTTATCACCAGATTAAAGAACAATTTATATGGTATAATTTATAATTATAATAATTATTATTATTATTATTATTATTATTACTTTGCTAAGCTACAACCCTAGTTGGAAAAGCAGGATGCTATAAACCCAAGGGCTCCAACAAGGAAAAATAGCCAAGTGAGGAAAGGAAACAAGAAAATAACTAAACTACAAGAAGTAATGAACAATTAAAATAAAATATTCTAATAACATTAACAACATTAAATTAAATGTCATATAGAAACTATAAAAACTTAAAAAGCAAGACGAAGAGATATAAGATAGAACAACGTGCCCGAGTGAACCCCCAAACAAGAGAAATCTACCCAAAGACAGTGGAAGACCATGGTACAGAGGCCATGGAACTACCAAAGACTAGAGAACAATAGTTTGATTTTAAAGTATCCTTCTCCTAGAAGACCTACTTACCATAGCTAAAATAGAGCTGCTTACCGTGGCTTAAGTCTCTTCTACATTTACCGAGAGAAAAGTAGCCATTGAACAATTACAGTGTAGTAGTTAAACACTTCAGCGAAGAAGAATTTGGGTAATCTCAGTATTGTCAGGTGTATGAGGACAGGAGACTGTGGAAATAATAGGGCAAACTATTCGGTGTATGTGTAGGTAAAGACAAAATGAGTGGTAACCAGACAGAAGAATCTAATGTAATATTGTCAGGTCAGTCGAAGTAGCAAGTATCTACCGGTAGTATCTCAATAGGTGGCTGGTGTCCTGTCCACCCTACTACCTATAAAATTTAAGTTTCATGGGGCCAGTTAGGACTGGTGTAATTATTCCAAGCGTGAAAAAAGTATTAATTTATGACTGTAAGGGGTCCACTGAAAGTCGCAAAATTATTAGGAAAAGGTATAAGAATAACATACACTAAAATTATACAAAATTGGCCGCATTTAAAAACAGAACTAAAATATAGCATCAGCGTCAATAATTATAGAGTACGGATACAATTTAAAAATACTGATCTGGGAATAAAAATTTTTTAACATTATTCTCTTGGATGCTATTTACGCAATAGCCAAATTTCACTCTGACGACGAACCTATAAATCAAAGCAGAGTTCAGTCATGATTTCACGGTCAACAGACATTTATAATTCAAATGGTTATACTGTAATGCATTTAAATAAATTTTGGTGTCAACAGACCATATATGGAAAATCAGTTCATCACTATATTGAAATGATTGAACGTGAACTAACATTAGCCGCAAATATTCCACGCACGTAGGGAATCAATCATCCACAGGATTATTATGTCTCTTTGCTGTGATGGTGTTGAAGCATTTCGCAAAAATTTGCTGATAATTTCGGACAAATATGTATACTCCTAAATCATACATAACGAGTACTCGATTAATTTCAGATTGTCAGAAAGTTGTGGTCAAAAATAGTTTAAAAACCGTGGGCTACTTATAAAATATCCTAAACAAACTTAAATATTTCTGCACATTTCCTCTTTTGTGCAATCTCATATTACAAAATAACAAAGTATTAATTCAAGTTGGTATGTCAAAACACCGTGGCGGACGCAGCCCCCCCCCCTTTTTTTTTCCTTTTTTTTAAATCCAATCTCGTATTGTATTAAAGGATATTTCTCAATTCTGATAATTCGCTCAAGACGAATGTTACTGTTTAATTGTCATTACTGGGCAACTTGAAACTAATTTTTTGTGTACATACTGACCTAGATGACTAAAGAATCAAAAATATTCATCTTTAATCACTTATTTTACTATACCCCTGATTTCACACAAGACAACACAGGCGGTCAGATTTGTGAATAAAGGTTTGACCAGGAGTACAAATGTCGATGAGACTTTCAAATACCGAACTGCCAACTGCAAAAACATTTTACATGCTAAATTACCCAATTTCTACATGGACTCTCTGCACTTGCACACCGATATTGGATACTGACAAGATCTTAAATAAGTCTTGTTAAAAAACAAAAACAAAGCCAACTTAGTTAATCTCATCTTGAAGAATTGTTTTACTGTCCATTCCAAGTTTTATATATTTTTTTTATCGTGAGAAGAGCCGAGAGATTACCCATACGGTATTTATATAGTAGATATGCTATGCTACTCTCAAGAGTAAGCGCAGAGCAATAACAAAAGTAACTCGAGACAGAACAGGAGCCAAAATTCATCCCCCTAGTATACCCCCCCCCCCCTCTCTCTCTCTCTACTGTATATATATATATATATATATATATATATATATATATATATATATATATATATATATATATATATATATATATATATATATATATATATATAAACACAAAACAATAAAATAATGCAGCTGTTTCTAGTCCACTACAGGACAGAGGCCTCAGACGTTAATTCATGTCTGGGGTTTGGTCAGTTTTCAGCACCACACTGCCAGTGCGAATTGGAGATGATAGGTGGTCCTAATTGGTACAGCTTCGTTGGTCACGGCAATAAGCAAAAACTTTCACCTTGTTAAGATATTCCCATTCAGAAAGAAATATATATATATATATATATATATATATATATATATATATATATATATATATATATATATATATATCAACTCGTTTTCATATTCAGTACATAAGCAAAATCATTCAAACTCAAAACTAACAAATACATTCAGATAATGTCAGTGACGATATATATTCCATCTGTTAATATACATCACCACCGTTTTTGGTCTGTTGCCGTAAATGAAAAGAAAAATGTGGCTCCTCCATATTGACCGTTCGCAAATGCTGCAAAATAGATACAAACCTAAGAAAAAACATAAGAAAATTAATATCATAACTGATTATAAATGACGAAAAAGTAGATACCTTCTTTACAACAAAAATCCTGTTTGGTAAATGTCACAAAATAGGGTAATAGGTGATGGGTACGCAGTCTTCAGAAAGGACTCCAAATTCTAAGAAATAACAATAAAATTATATTTTGTAACTAATCTCAGAAATGTGTATATGAAAATTGTGTCACTTTACATTGATTTTAATATGATTCACGACATAAAAAACTCTTCATTCTCTAAACTCAGTACGGTAGAATAATTATATCCTTATTACCGGCGTTAGATTAGTAAAAACGGAATTGTGTAGAGAAACACGCGCAGAATATTAGGCTAGGGATATTGAATTTAGTTCTCCCCTATTTATGTTCATTTTATTTTTATTTATCATTTTTTTTTTCTAATTTCGTTTGCTGTGCTGTAACCAGCAAAGGTAGACAAAGCTCGGCCTACATGGAGGATTTGGAGGGAAGTGCTCTGGATATTAATTTCCTCCAAGAAGCGGACCTAGTATCTCTTGGGCTTGATAATAATACATAGAAATGGTCAATAACAGCAAAAACTGCCATTTATATCTTTATCAAGATAGCACCTGAATTTCTGTACGTTCGTTGTACTCCTTAAATACTAAACCGAAACAGAACAAGATGTTGAAATCACCGCGAGAGACGAGAATCCTCTAAATGTATTTTTCTTAAACAATAGCAGGTTTCATGTATTACACGGGAGCAACCATACAAAATAAAAATGATAACGCTTTAGCAAAAGTAATGTGATTTCAAAGGTTTTCCCCATAATTATCTCGGAAGGGTTTTCTACAACTAAAACTACTCATAATGAAAAAAATTATATACATCCAATATTATTATAATGAGATTTTCTCAATGGGAAATTCTCTATCTACGACAGAATTTGTATTTTTATGCAATTTGACTTTTGAAACCGTGAATATTATAACAATTGGATAATTGGAAATAACGTGATCTACTAGTCCTTTACTTCACATTGTAGGGGACAAGATCTTGAATGACAGAAGTACAAATTTGAAATCATCCTTTACACAACATCGTTTTACAGTTGATCCAATTGGAGAGGCCAAACATCAAAATTATCAAAGGCATCTCACAGCAGAATAATTCTGTGGCGACTAGTAACAATACCTCCTCGCTCGGAGAGTAGTTAATAATAATAATAATAATAATAATAATAATAATAATAAAAATTATAATAATAATGATGATGATAATAATAATAATAATAATAATAATAATAATAATAATAATAACAAATGGTTATATTTCAAAGGAATACGAAAAAATCTAAGAATATGATACTTCTCGGTGGAAAATATGGAAATTTTTAAGAATTATACAAATGAAGATGCAATTATACGATTACACTTGTAAAAACACATTAGTTATAATCATCTTATCTTATACCCATCTCCCGAGAGACCCGGGAAACTCCCTCAGCTCATTAATTCCACTGCAGTGATCTCCATAATGAATCATCATCTCCCTTCCTAAATATAAACGTATTAATTTTCAATATCTCTTAACTCATTTTTTCAGATTTTCCTCTGTTCTCTGATAGCACTTTCGCATTATGCTCTCTTCACTAAACTGTCCAGAACAACTTTTTGCTCATAACTGAAAAATACCAAGTTACTATATTAAAGGATAATTAGTTCAACAATTTTTTCATATATTCCAATCTTAGATTCACATCTTTCATCATATCCACATACATTAATATTTTCTTCTAAACATTAATGTAAATCAACTATCCAAAATAACATCGTTTGTTTCCTTTTCCCGGTTTTCCATATTTCACTCTAAAAACATCTACTTACTAAATATCAACTAATTGTTTGTAGTAAGCAGTGCCACATAAAAGCTACCACATTAGGGGTGCCACTATATTTGATGTTAATGATCAATGCAATAGTACTTTGAATTAAGAATAATTTCCTCTTTAACTTTATAAATCTTATCACTTGCCTCAGTCAACATTCATCTTGAATCCGTATCTAAGAAAGATTTCCACGTGTTAAATTAAAATTCGTATTATGTAAGTGTGACAGGGATGCTTGTAGATTCTTTAGCTAGCAAGTATAATCAGTAGAGTAGGTAGGTTGATAAGATATACTTCAGAATGATCGAAGAAGCTTTGAACGAGATGTCTTCAATTGCAAATAATGAACGTGAATAAAATAAACTGAAAAGGCGATACCCATTTCTTTTCGACCCTTTCGCCTTATGCTGAAGCCTTCACCTAACTTATTGTATTATTAATAAGATGCCAAATAGGAAAATTGAAGTGTTTACAATTTTTTGCACTTTAATGTATACATACAAATAAAAGAGAGATAACAAAAATACTTATCATACCCAAAATTCCAAAGTTATCAACCGCAGAAAACTGTCCCTAACAAATAAGTTAGCAGCCAAAGGAAACCAACATATTCCATACTGAGTGGTGGTGTAGCAAAATAAATGCAAAATTCCATCCATCATTAATCAAAAGGGGAAAATCACATTAAGTAGGCTCCGATGTTGAATGCTGCTATCAATCAAGGCATCAGCGGGAAAGGCCAGGCATTATTAAAGCTTCATCGTCGTACATCATGGCGAATTCCCTGATGATGTAATACAATCTCCCATTTCACCTGTACAAAAAATGCGCATAAATAAAAACATCTACATATGCGTATAAAGGACTATATTCCCTACTTTTATATGAATATACATTTGATGAAGTAACGGTAATTAAAAATGAGAATCAATACTCTGGAGGTGAGAATGCATAAATTCATGCGCATGATACTTTTGTGAATATGGGTGAATGAAAATGAAATCCAGAACGACGAAGATTGCTGCAAAACCTAGGAGGTAACGAAAGATATATAATAATTTATATACATACATATATATATATATATATATATATATATATATATATATATATATATTAAATATATGTATCTATATATGTATCTATATATGTATCTATATATATATTATATATATATATATATATATATATAATATATATATATATATATATATATATATATATATTTGACAAGAGCACGGATCCTGAAGTTAAGAGAAAACAAAAGAGGAAAGATAAAATCTTGAAATTAGGCTAACAAGAAATATAGCCATAGACATGAAACCAACAGAATATAAGAGACTAATAGATAAAGAATGTCCAATTTAACCATGGAAGTGAGGCAGGCATAGGGAAGGGAGACCATAAAAGAATATCCTTTGAGAGGTGTCAGTATGGGAACAATATTCAACATATCAATAATTTACTCTCAAGGTTGGTGAAATAGAACCTCTAAAGGTAATTTCTTACATCTTAATGTGATTTACAAATGAAAATGAGAAGTAAAGCATCCTGTAAATAACAAATTCCAGATCGCACTTGCCTACAAAAAAAAAAAGGATTCCACAAGTTACTCAAAAAGGCATAAGTACAAGACACCGGTGGTAGATGTATATTTTCCCAAAGTAAGAAGAATATAGCTTATGACAGATGTGGAATATAGAAAGTGATATCTTGATACCTGAATTCAGGACGATGAAGTGAAAGTAAATACTCCTTGTCTTACCTAAGAATTTCTTTTCGATCACCAAAATGTTTTAGAATATGATTTAGCCTTGCTATCTTTTGCCCTCGCCCATGTCACTAACTAGCTTGTTTAACAATAATGATACATCATGACATATCCAACAAAAAACCAGTTTGACTGAAATCTTTTCAAGCGTTAAAGACCCACAATAGTATAAGGCGTCATATACTGGTTAATACCCTACACTAACGAACAGTGACAGATTAATACACGGCATATAACCCTTGATCCCTGTCTTAGAATGATATTCTACCTTTGTGTCCATATTTACTGAAATACACCATCTGAGAGAGAGCTGCAATGGCAAAGTATGTCAGACATAAAAGGCAGGTAAACAGAGAGCCAAATGGAGTGAAGAACTAAAGCCGCTTACTACAAACTCCATCACCCCTCGAAGTATTCTAGATAGAAGCATCCACATAAACCTTCAAGGGGAAAATAATTACACGACTGAAATTATGCATATTTTTTTTTCTTTGAAAGCGATTACCATCCAGGTAAAATAGTGTACGTTTTCGCACTAAAAAAAAACAACCCCCTCCCCCAATCAGTACAGTCAGAAGTGTAGTTTGCATTGAATTTAATTGTCAGTCCAATAAGAATCAGAGCCATAGTCCTGGCTATAAAAGCCATTTTAATGTTGCGCAATGATACTATTGTTTTGCAACATGACCCCATTTATGGTCATATAATGGTTTTAAATGTAGAAATAAAGTTGAGACCATCAATAATCGTACGGTGATGGACCATTGTTACTTTGTCATCCAACAACTGGAAAGACATCATACGAAAATAAGCGATTAAATTATATATATGTATGTATGTATGTATGTATGTGTATATACTGTATATATATACATATATGTATGTGTATATATATACTGTATATATACATATATATATATATATATATATATATATATATATATATATATATATATATATATACACTTACGTTTTCCATCAGACAAAAATAAAATGATATTTTAATTATAAAATAAATTTTTGAATATACTTACCCGGTGAATATATAGCTGCAACTCTGTTGCTCGACGGACAAACTGTACAGAAAAAACTCGCCAGCGATCGCTATACAGGTTGCAGGTGTGCCCAACAGCGCCATCTGTCGACCAGATACCCAGCTCTATGTAAACAAAGACTCAATTTTCTCCTCGTCCCACTGCGTCTCTATTGGGGAGGAAGGGAGGGTCATTTAATTTATATATTCACCGGGTAAGTATATTCAAAAATTTATTTTATAATTAAAATATCATTTTTAAATATTTAACTTAGCCGGTGAATATATAGCTGATTCACACCCAGGATGGTGGGTAGAGACCAGTAATATATATGTGTTTACATTGTATGAGCTAAGAGTTTTTTATTTCATTTTAGGAGTTATCAAAATAACAAAAACAAAATAAATAGGTACCTGGTAAGGAAGTCGACTTGAACGATTACTCTGCCTTTTAAGTACGTCTTCCTTACGGAGCCTCGCGATCCTCTTAGGATGCTGATCGACCCCTAGGAGCTGAAGTATCAAGGGTTGCAACCCATACAACAGGACCTCATCAAACCCCTAATCTAAGCGCTCTCAAGAAATGACTTTGACCACCCGCCAAATCAACCAGGATGCCAAAGGCTTCTTAGCCTTCCGGACAACCCATAAAGACAACATTAAAAACATTTCAAGAGAAAGATTAAAAGGGTATGGAATTAGGGAATTGTAGTGGTTGAGCCCTCACCCACTACTGCACTCGCTGCTACGAATGGTCCCAGTGTGTAGCAGTCCTCGTAAAGAGACTGGACATCCTTTAGATAAAAAGACGCGAACACTGACTTGCTTCTCCAATAGGTTGCGTCCATTATACTTCGCAGAGATCTATTTTGCTTAAAGGCCACGGAAGTTGCAACAGCTCTAACTTCGTGCGTCTTTACCTTAAGCAAAGCTTGGTCTTCCTCACTCAGATGTGAATGAGCTTCTCGTATTAACAGTCTGATAAAGTATGATAAAGCATTCTTTGACATAGGCAAAGATGGTTTCTTAACTGAACACCATAAAGCTTCAGATTGGCCTCGTAAAGGTTTAGTACGCCTTAAATAGAACTTAAGAGCTCTCACAGGGCATAAGACTCTTTCTAGTTCATTGCCTACAATCTCCGATAAGCTGGGAATATCGAAAGATTTAGGCCAAGGCCGAGAAGGCAGCTCATTTTTGGCTAGAAAACCAAGTTGTAGCGAACATGTGGCTTTTTCTGACGAAAATCCGATGTTCTTGCTGAAGGCATGAATCTCACTGACTCTTTTAGCTGAGGCTAAGCATACCAGGAAAAGTGTCTTTAGAGTGAGATCTTTCAGGGAGGCTGATTTTAGCGGCTCAGACCTGTCTGACATGAGGAATCTTAGTACCACGTCTAAATTCCAACCAGGTGTAACCAAACGACGCTCCTTAGTGGTCTCAAAAGACTTAAGGAGGTCTTGAAGATCTTTATTGTTGGAAAGATCTAAGCTTCTATGCCGGAAGACCGATGCCAACATGCTTCTGTAGCCCTTGATAGTGGGAGCTGAAAGGGATCGTCCTTTTCTCAGGTATAAGAGAAAATCAGCTATTTGAGCTACAGAGGTACTGGTCGAGGATACAGAGACTGACTTGCACCAGTCTCGGAAGACTTCCCACTTCGATTGGTAGACCCTAATGGTGGATGCTCTCCTTGCTCTAGCAATCGCACTGGCTGCCTCCTTCGAAAAGCCTCTAGCTCTCGAGAGTCTTTCGATAGTCTGAAGGCAGTCAGACGAAGAGCGAGGAGGCTTTGGTGTACCTTCTTTACGTGAGGCTGACGTAGAAGGTCCACCCTTAGAGGAAGACTTCTGGGAACGTCTACTAGCCATCGAAGTACCTCGGTGAACCATTCTCTCGCGGGCCAGAGGGGAGCAACTAGCGTCAACCTTGTCCCTTCGTGAGAGGCGAACTTCTGCAGTACCTTGTTGACAATCTTGAACGGTGGGAATGCGTAGAGATCTAGATGTGACCAATCTAGGAGAAAGGCATCTATATGTATTGCTGCTGGGTCCGGGACTGGGGAGCAATAGATTGGAAGCCTCTTGGTCAGCGAGGTTGCAAAGAGATCTATGGTTGGTTGGCCCCAAGTGGCCCAAAGTCTCTTGCACACATCCTTGTGGAGGGTCCATTCTGTTGGAATTACTTGCCCTTTCCGACTGAGACAATCTGCTATGACATTCAAGTTGCCTTGGATGAACCTCGTTACTAGTGAGATGTCTTGACCTTTTGACCAGATGAGCAGGTCCCTTGCGATCTCGTACAACGTCAGTGAGTGGGTCCCTCCTTGCTTGGAGATGTACGCCAAGGCCGTGGTGTTGTCTGAGTTCACTTCCACCACTTTGCCTCGAAGGAGAGACTTGAAGCTTTTCAAGGCCAGATGTACTGCCAACAGCTCCTTGCAGTTGATATGCATGTTCCTCTGACTCGAGTTCCACAGTCCTGAGCATTCCCGACCGTCTAGTGTCGCGCCCCAGCCCACGTCCGATGCGTCCGAGAAGAGAACGTGGTTGGGAGTCTGAACAGCCAGGGGAAGACCCTCTCTTAAGTTGATATTGTCCTTCCACCAAGTCAGACAAGACTTCATCTTTTCGGAAATCGGGATCGAGACCGCTTCTAGCGTCTTGTCCTTTTTCCAGTGAAAAGCTAGATGGTATTGAAGTGGACGGAGGTGTAGTCTTCCTAATGACACAAATTGTTCCAGGGATGATAGCGTCCCTACCAGACTCATCCACAGCCTGACTGAGCAGCGTTCATTCTTCAGCATGTTCTGGATGAATAACAGGGCTTGACTTATTCTGGGGGCCGACGGAAAAGCCGGAAAAGCTAGACTGTGAATCTCCATCCCTAAATACACAATAGTTTGGGATGGGACCAGTTGCGACTTTTCCAAATTGACTAGGAGTCCCAATTCCTTGGTCAGATCTAGAGTCCACTTGAGATCCTTCAGACAGCGACGACTGGAAGAGGCTCTGAGAAGCCAGTCGTCCAAATAAAGGGAGGCTCGGATGTCCGATAAATGGAGGAATTTGGCTACATTCCTCATCAGCCTCGTAAACACGAGAGGAGCTGTGCTTAGGCCAAAGCACAGGGCCCGAAACTGGTAGACCACATTTTCGAAAATGAATCTCAGAAAAGGTTGGGAGTCTGAGTGGATGGGGACGTGGAAGTAGGCGTCCCTTAGGTCTAGGGAGACCATCCAGTCTTCCCTTCTGACCGCTGCTAAGACTGACTTTGTGGTCTCCATGGAGAACTTCGTCTTTGTGACAAAGACATTCAGAGCACTGACGTCTAGCACCGGCCTCCACCCTCCTGTCTTCTTTGAAACCAGGAAGAGGCGGTTGTAGAATCCCGGTGATTGAAGGTCCGAGACTTTGACCACCGCTCCCTTCTCTAGCAAAAGAGACACTTCCAGTTTCAGGGCTTGTCTCTTTTCTTCCTCTCTGTACCTGGGAGAGAGATCGATGGGAGACGTTGCTAGAGGGGGTTTGCGTACAAAAGGGATCTTGTACCCCTCTCTGAGCAACTTCACAGATTGTGAATCTGCGCCTCTCTTCTCCCAGGCTTGCCAGAAGTTCTTGAGTCTGGCTCCCACTGCTGTCTGAAGTTGCGGGCAGTCAGACTCTGCCCTTAGAGGACTTGGATCCTTTCCTCTTCCCTCGCTTCCCTTCGCCACGAGCACCTACTCTGCTGGAGGCTCTGCCACGAAAGGGCGGAATAAAGCGAGATGCTGGAGTGTCAATCCTCGGTCTAGCTGACAATGTAGGCAAAGGGGGAGCTTTGCGAGCTGAGGACGCAACTAGATCGTGAGTGTCCTTCTGCACTAACGGAGCAGCTATTTCCTTTATCAGGACTTCTGGAAATAGGCACTTGGAAAGGGGAGCAAAGAGAAGTTCAGATCTCTGGCACGGTGTAACTCCAGCAGAAAGGAACGAGCAGAGAGACTCTCGCTTTTTCAGGACTCCGACACAAATGGGGCAGCAAGCTCATTGGACCCATCACGGACGGCCTTGTCCATGCAGGACATAATGAGCAAAGAAGTCTCTTTATCTGTCGAAGAGATTTTCCTGCTCAGGGCTCCTAGGCACCAGTCTAAGAAGTTAAAGACTTCAAAAGCCCTAAAGATTCCTTTCATAAGGTGGTCCAGGTCCGATGATGACCAACAAATCTTTGAGCGTCTCATGGCAAGGCGGCGGGGAGAGTCTACAAGACTTGAGAAGTCGCCCTGGGCAGAGGCAGGAACTCCCAAGCCGAGAACTTCTCCCGTGCCATACCAGACGCTCGATCTAGAAGAGAGTCTAGCAGGGGGAAAAGCAAATGCTGTCTTCCCTAAACTCTTCTTGGACTCTAACCAGTCTCCTATTACCCGCAAAGCTCTCTTAGACGAGCGTGCGAGGACGAGTCTAGTAAAGGCAGGTGCGGTAGAAGGCATGCCTAACACAAACTCTGAAGGCGGAGAACGAGGAGCCACAGAAACAAACTGGTCAGGAAACAACTCTTTGAAAATAGCCAACACTTTTCTAAAGTCCAAAGAGGGTTGAGTTGACTTAGGCTCGTCCAGTTCTGATTGTTGATCATCTTGATGTGCAGCAACATCATCATCAGAAAGTTCCTCATCCGAAAACTGATGAGGAAACGGCAACGGAGTGGGTAACGTCTGGTTCGCTGAGTCCGTTCGCACTGGTGCATGCGTGACGGAGCCGGACGCAACGTCATGGAACTGCTGCACAGTCTGTGAACTGTCAACAACCATGGTAGCGCGAGGACGCACAGTGTCTACCCGAGACTGTCTAGACTGACTGGGTTGCGCAGTGGAAACCACACTGGGTTGCGGAGGTTGACGCACCGCGTCAAAACAAGTCACCTCTGATGGTTGTTGAACGTCCAAAACGTCAACAACAACCTCCGTGCGTCGCTTAACGTCAACATGCGGCTGGCAGCCCACACTGGATCGCATCGGTGGAGGAACCCCCTCAACTGGTGTACGTGAGAAGGTTACCTCAGCGTCAACAGGACGCACAACCGATCGCTTGGAAGGTTGTAGGCTAGGTACTGCACTCGCTGCTGGTACGGCAGCAACCTTCTCCGCATGAAAGTCCTGCATCAAAGACGTAAGCTTGGACTGCATGTCTTGCAGCAAAGCCCATTTAGGGTCTATGGGAGCAGGTGCGGCGACAGACGGTGTTAGTGTCTGAGGCGGTACCGCTTTGCCTCTCTTAGGCGGTGAGCAGTCATCAGATGACGGCAACGAGTCCGAACTGACCCAGTGGCTACAACCGGGACGTTGGACTTGTCCTGAAGGGACCGATTTACGTTTTAAAGGCCGTGAGACCTTGGTCCAAAGTTTCTTACGAGAAACACCTTCAGACAACGAGGTATAAATGGGCTCTCTCGTCTTACGTAGGTAGGGGCGATCTTGGGGAGATACGCCCGATACCATGGAGGGAACGTCTGTTCGCTGATTAAAGCCTCTCGAACCCATGCGTCGTACGACATTGCTTCTCCCCTGGACTTGGGAGCTTGCAAGAGGTCCCGGACTAGGAGGACGACAGGCACGAACAGACGAACCCTCAAGCGCAACACTGTTCACAACACTATCACTTGGCACTTTAGCACTTCCCACTGCACTTTGGCACTTAAGCTCCTTAACATCCGCCATGAGCTGATTGCGGTCACTTGCAAGGGACTCAACTCTCTCACCCAGAGCCTGGATGGCACGCATCATGTCAGCCATCGATGGTTCCTGAGTGCTAGGAGGGGGGTTAGGAACAATCACTACAGGGGAAGGAATAGGTTGTGGGGCATGAGGAGAGGAAACATCAATAGACCTAGAAGAACTTCTCCTAACTCTATCTCTCTCTAGCCTGCGTGTGTACTTTTCAAATTCGATAAAATCGAATTCCGAAAGGCCCACGCACTCCTCACAGCGATCTTCCAATTGACAGGTTTTACCCCGACAATTGGAACAAACAGTGTGAGGGTCGATAGAAGCCTTCGGAAGACGCCTAGAACAGTCCCTAGCATTGCATTTCCTAAATTTGGGAACTTGTGAAAGGTCAGCCATTTTGAATTGGTCAAGGGAAAATTCCAAAAACGATCTAAGTCATCAACAATGAATCCGTTACAAAAAAGAGTTCAAGGATTTGTTTGAAGAAAAACCCTGCACAGCGAAAGCTCAAAACCAGAATATAGTACTTCACCAATAAGATGTGAAAAACTCCAGTTTAGCAACAGCGAGTAAAGTACGTCTTGTCGACACCTCGACAGAGAGAAAATTGAGTCTTTGTTTACATAGAGCTGGGTATCTGGTCGACAGATGGCGCTGTTGGGCACACCCGCAACCTGTATAGCGATCGCTGGCGAGTTTTTTCTGTACAGTTTGTCTGTCGAGCAACAGAGTTGCAGCTATATATTCACCGGCTAAGTTAAATATTTAAAAATTCCTTTTGAAAGAAACAGGATTTGCCAATCAAAATATTTTTTATAACTCGTTTTCCTGAAATTGGTATCGAGATGAAACATCATTTGGATACTGCGACTGCTGTCTCCTGAATAACGTAATGATATTGGTTAAAATATTTCAACATTACATACATACATATGATAAAAAACAGCTATTCATTTCATAGTGTACTCTAAGGAAAAAATGACTACTTGAAATAAATCTATAAGACTGTTACTAAACACCGTAATAGTACACCCGAATAATTGAAACAAAAAACTGAGATATTTCCGTGGATGGAAGGCCAATGATGAAATGGTCGGATATGAAAAATGAACCAGAAAATCTATAGATATCTGGTCGGAGTGAATGGTGGGGTATCACAATAGACTGGGAGAAGCAGGGGTTTCCTCTGGATGGTTAAGGAGCCACACAGATCCAACCTCAATGAAGGACCATGGGATATACAGTAATATATATATATATATATATATATATATATATATATATATATATATATATATATATATATACATATATATATATATACATATATATATATATATACATATATATATATATATATATATATATATATATATACATACATATATATATATATATATATATATATATATATACATATATATATATATATATATATATATATATATATATAATACGAACTAAAATAAGGAAGAATAATTAGTTACAAACATTACAATCGAGATGGAGATAATCACTACAGATATATACGATATAATTAACGCTATTTAAGGTTTCCAATTGCATGAATTATTTCGGTTTGGAATAAGTATAATATCAAGTAGAGTTGTCTTATTTTTTATAAGGTGGTGTTCGATAAAGAGAGACTATTCACTGCAACAAAATAAGCCTAGGAGGTGGTGTGTAAATCTCAGGTCATTATGTAAATGAGGTTCCTCATTTCTGGAAGTTATTAGCGGTCGTGACGGGAATTCCGTTATAATGTTCTACTGGCCATGACTGATACGTAAATGAAAACACACACACACACACACACACACACACACATATATATATATATATATATATATATGTATATATATATATATTCTATTTTGGTATATTTCCCACAATAATCTAGCCCAATATAGAGAAATAACAGAATGGAATTTGAGCAAAAGCGAGTTTGTAAGGGAAATTATAATCTCAAACTTCAATTTTACTTAAGCAATTAGTTTTACATTGTTAAAAATCTCAAATTTTATATCTATTTATTTTACCTCGGACATTGGTCAAATACACAAGGTTCTCCCGCTTTAAAAGCTTACTAGCGTTAGTATTGATTTTATAGCGATTATTTACTTACTCCTCGAGATTTGCTTATTAGTGTACACGACCCGTCAAAAATGACGGCTAAATACTAATAGATATGCACACACACGGATGCAGAGATTTAACCCTTCCCCATTACCAACTACAACCCTCTGGTTCGGATATTTATTGGAGGTTGGGCTTTACGAGTGTACCTTTGGGGTACCAGGATATGACTACTCTTTTTGCCGCCCAGCGTGAAAGGAAAGAAATATATCTAAATATAAAGCCAGGCACTTGCTCTTTATTATATAGGGGAGAATAATGTATACACACGTGAGTATGTGTCAGTATAGAAGTCGTGGCAACTGACATGTGACGATCATAAATCATGTATTACAAGTTTAAAGATTAAAAGACTGGAGTTCGTATTTTCGTCTTACTGGTGACGACATAGGAGTTATACGAGTCTTATCACGTCACCAGTAAGACGAAAATACTCAATCTAATCGAAGTCTTCACTTTTCCTTTTGTATCGATAATATATGTGTATATATATATATATATATATATATATATATATATATATATATATATATATATATATATATATATATATATATATATATATATATATATAATGTTTACACTCAGGTCTAACAAGATCCTCAGACTGTTCTAACAAAATATAATTTTATTCATAAAGAGAGAATTAAGGGTTTGCATCAAATCACAGTGGCACTAGACTTGGAAGTGTAAGCAGTAAAGAAAATTTAAATCAACGAAATATATATAAAACAAACCCAATATCGTCCTACCAATTAGATCCCCAAGTTATTCAATGAGAATATATTATTGATGATAATGTATATATATATATATATATATATATATATATATATATATATATATATACATATATATATATATATATATATATATATATTATATATATATATATATTATATATAATATAAATATATATACATACATATATATTTATATATATAATATATATATACATATATATATATATATATATATATATATATATATATATATATATATATATATCAAGAATATATAACTAGTGGAAGGAATAAATGCTTGAAAGACAAGGAGTAACAAAACATCAACTATAATCTTAATATCAAGTCATAATTCAAGCCCATCAAATAAATCAAAGTAATTATTACCACATATTATTCACTGACACTGTCCTCAAAACATGGTTTTATTATCAAAATATACCCGATTTGCCTTTAAGCGGTGTATTTAGCAATAGGCGGTCATACACATATACACTATATTATTTAAAAGGAAATTAGCTTTCGGGAATTCTGAATGACCCAAAGATACAAGCTCGTAAGGTTTCGAGTTATTCTCAAGAGCATTTTCAGATCGATGATAATAATAGTGAAATTCACCTTCCGCCATAGCTAAAAACGGGGTGTTCATTTAAGTAATGATGACAATTCTACAATCGAATATTCAGAGTTCATTGACAGAGAGAGAGAGAGAGAGAGAGAGAGAGAGAGAGAGAGAGTCGGTTTGTAAAGTTCAGAATGTTGCTGGAATTATAACCAAAACTAGTTTGTCAAGATATTACAATAGCATATTATGGGAAATGAAAATATGGGGTCAATGGGGTACTATACGTTGCTTTCAAAGTGCATGCCTAAGTGAGAGGAATGTAACAGGAAGTTATGGGATAGGGGAACTAAAGGTAGAGTAAAGGAAAAATGGAGATCGTTAAAAGTAAGTTTATAGAAATGCAGCTCAGGTTTTTTAGAAATGCACAAAGAAAAATAAGGTGAAAGTGAAAATTGCCAAAGTTGGTGACAGTGCACTGTACTAGGAGTTGAAAATGAAAGTAATCCGATGACAGCAATTTGAAAGGTATTTTATTAAAGGGAATATACTAAAAATGCAAATGAGAAATTGGCTGGTCTACAGTAAAGATAAATCTCAAAACATTTTGTTTTATGATTCAGTAGTTCTGCCATCAGAAACCCAACCAAACATTTTTTTTCTTCATCCCATCAATTAAATTCTAATTACCTTTTTCCTTCACTCCCATATCAACAAACCTGTTGCTATTTCAGCTCCACATCAAGATATCACAGGGTCAATTGAAATAGGGTAAACTTTGTTCTTTCTCTCAAAATACAATTTAAGTTGACAAACTGCGTAATGCGTCACAAGATTGTTTATGTGAGTTTTAATCTGGTTCTTACCTGAAAGAAGTC
>NC_090739.1:20691011-20701011 GCF_036898095.1 Palaemon carinicauda
CCAGACGACATTGGTAAATATATCATGTTGCTCGTCATTTACTTTGGCATGATAGTGTATGCGGAGAAATCGATAGTATTCATCTCTTTACTCATTGCCCAGATAGGTAAAGAATAAATACCTTCGATTTCCCTGAGGAATCTGACGAAGTGAGGACTCGCAGCACTGAAATCTCTTTTAAAATCTGGAAGGACACTGACGAAACTATGGAAAAGAGACAACAAAATCTCGAAAAAAATAGAGAGCCTCTAATGCTAGAAGTAAGGCACCTGAAAATATAGATCGAAGACCCTCTAATGCTAAAAGTATGGAACCTAGAAATATATGTCAAAGAACTTCTAATGCTAGAAGTGTGGGAGCTAAAGAGAGAGGCCAAAGAACTTCTTATGTTAGAGGTGTGGGAGCTATAAAGAGAGGTCAAAGAACTTCTAATGCTTGAGTTAAGGGAGCTAAAAAGAGGTCAAAGAACTTCTAATGCTAGAGGTGTGGGAGCTAAAAAGAAGTCAAAGAACTTCTAATACTAGAGGTGTGGGAGCTAAAAAGAAGTCAAAGAACTTCTAATGCTAGAGGTGTGGGAGCTAAAAAGAAGTCAAAGAACTTATAATGCTAGAGGTGTGGGAGCTAAAAAGAAGTCAAAGAACTTCTAATGCTAGAGGTGTGGGAGCTAAAAAGATGTCAAAGAACTTCTAATGCTAGAAGTGTGGGAGCTAAAAAGGGGTCAAAGAACTTCTAATGCTAGAGGTGTGGGAGCTAAAAAGGGGTCAAAGAACTTCTAATGCTAGAGGTGTGGGAGCTAAAAAGAGGTCAAAGAACTTCTAATGATAGAGGTGTGGGAGCTAAAAATAAGTCAAAGAACTTCTAATGCTAGAGGTGTGGGAGCTAAAAAGAGGTCAAAGAACTTCTAATGCATAGAGGTGTGGGAGCTAAAAAGAGGTCAAAGAACTTCTAATGCTAGAGGTGTGGGAGCTAAAAAGGGGTCAAAGAACTTCAAATGCTAGAGGTGTGGGAACTAAAAAGAGGTCAAAGAACTTCTAATGCTAGAGGTGTGGGAGCTAAAAAGAGGTCAAAGAACCTCTAATGCTAGAGGTGTGGGAGCTAAAAAGAGGTCAAAGAACTTCTAATGCAAGGGGTGGGGAAGCTAAAAAGAGGTCAAAGAACTTCTAATGCAAGGGGTGGGGAAGCTAAAAAGAGGTCAAAGGACTTCTAATGCAAGGGGTGGGGAAGCTAAAAAGAGGTCAAAGAACTTCTAATGCAAGGGGTGTGGGAGCTAAAAAGAGGTCAAAGAATTTCTAATGCAAGGGGTGTGGGAGCTAAAAAGAGGTCAAAGAACTTCTAATGCAAGGGGTGTGGGAGCTAAAAAGACGTCAAAGAACTTCTAATGCAAGGGGTGGGGAAGCTAAAAAGAGGTCAAAGAACTTCTAATGCAAGGGGTGTGGGAGCTAAAAAGAGGTCAAAGAACTTCAAATGCAAGGGGTGTGGGAGCTAAAAAGAGGTCACAGAACTTCTAATGCAAGGGGTGTGGGAGCTAAAAAGACGTCAAAGAACTTCTAATGCAAGGGGTGGGGAAGCTAAAAAGAGGTCAAAGAACTTCTAATGCAAGGGGTGTGGGAGCTAAAAAGAGGTCAAAGAACTTCAAATGCAAGCGGTGTGGGAGCTAAAAAGAGGTCAAAGAACTTCTAATGCAAGGGGTGTGGGAGCTAAAAAGACGTCAAAGAACTTCTAATGCAAGGGGTGGTGTAGCTAAAAAGACGTCAAAGAACATCTAATGCAAGGGGTGGGGAAGCTAAAAAGAGGTCAAAGAACTTCTAATGCAAGGGGTGTGGTAGCTAAAAAGAGGTCAAAGAACTTCAAATGCAAGGGGTGTGGGAGCTAAAAAGAGGTCACAGAACTTCTAATGCAAGGGGTGTGGGAGCTAAAAAGACGTCAAAGAACTTCTAATGCAAGGGGTGGGGAAGCTAAAAAGAGGTCAAAGAACTTGTAATACAAGGGGTGTGGGAGCTAAAAAGAGGTCAAAGAACTTCTAATGCAAGGGGTGTGGGAGCTAAAAAGAGGTCAAAGAACTTCAAATGCAAGGGGTGTGGGAGCTAAAAAGAGGTCAAAGAACTTCTAATGCAAGGGGTGTGGGAGCTAAAAAGAGGTCACAGAACTTCTAATGCAAGGGGTGTGGGAGCTAAAAAGACGTCAAAGAACTTCTAATGCAAGGGGTGGGGAAGCTAAAAAGACGTCAAAGAACATCTAATGCAAGGGGTGGGGAAGCTAAAAAGAGGTCAAAGAACTTCTAATGCAAGGGGTGTGGGAGCTAAAAAGAGGTCAAAGAACTTCAAATGCAAGGGGTGTGGGAGCTAAAAAGAGGTCAAAGAACTTCTAATGCAAGGGGTGTGGGAGCTAAAAAGAGGTCAAAGAACTTCTAATGCAAGGGGTGTGGGAGCTAAAAAGAGGTCAAAGAACTTCTAATACAAGGGGTGTGGGAGCTAAAAAGAGGTCAAAGAACTTCTAATGCAAGGGGTGTGGGAGCTAAAAAGAGGTCACAGAACTTCTAATGCAAGGGGTGTGGGAGCTAAAAAGACGTCAAAGAACTTCTAATGCAAGGGGTGGGGAAGCTAAAAAGACGTCAAAGAACATCTAATGCAAGGGGTGGGGAAGCTAAAAAGAGGTCAAAGAACTTCTAATGCAAGGGGTGTGGGAGCTAAAAAGAGGTCAAAGAACTTCAAATGCAAGGGGTGTGGGAGCTAAAAAGAGGTCAAAGAACTTCTAATGCAAGGGGTGTGGGAGCTAAAAAGAGGTCAAAGAACTTCTAATGCAAGGGGTGTGGGAGCTAAAAAGAGGTCAAAGAACTTCTAATACAAGGGGTGTGGGAGCTAAAAAGAGGTCAAAGAACTTCTAATGCAAGGGGTGTGGGAGCTAAAAAGAGGTCAAAGAACTTCTAATGCAAGGGGTGTGGGAGCTAAAAAGAGGTCAAAGAACTTCAAATGCAAGGGGTGTGGGAGCTATAAAGAGGTCACAGAACTTCTAATGCAAGGGGTGTGGGAGCTAAAAAGACGTCAAAGAACTTCTAATGCAAGGGGTGGGGAAGCTAAAAAGACGTCAAAGAACATCTAATGCAAGGGGTGGGGAAGCTAAAAAGAGGTCAAAGAACTTCTAATGCAAGGGGTGTGGGAGCTAAAAAGAGGTCAAAGAACTTCAAATGCAAGGGGTGTGGGAGCTAAAAAGAGGTCACAGAACTTCTAATGCAAGGGGTGTGGGAGCTAAAAAGACGTCAAAGAACTTCTAATGCAAGGGGTGGGGAAGCTAAAAAGAGGTCAAAGAACTTGTAATACAAGGGGTGTGGGAGCTAAAAAGAGGTCAAAGAACTTCTAATGCAAGGGGTGTGGGAGCTAAAAAGAGGTCAAAGAACTTCAAATGCAAGGGGTGTGGGAGCTAAAAAGAGGTCACAGAACTTCTAATGCAAGGGGTGTGGGAGCTAAAAAGAGGTCACAGAACTTCTAATGCAAGGGGTGTGGGAGCTAAAAAGAGGTCAAAGAACTTCAAATGCAAGGGGTGTGGGAGCTAAAAAGACGTCAAAGAACTTCTAATGCAAGGGGTGTGGGAGCTAAAAAGAGGTCAGAGAACTTCAAATGCAAGGGGTGTGGGAGCTAAAAAGAGGTCAAAGAACTTCAAATGCAAGGGGTGTGGGACCTAAAAAGAGGTCACAGAACTTCTAATGCAAGGGGTGTGGGAGCTAAAAAGAGGTCAAAGAACTTCTAATGCAAGGGGTGTGGGAGCTAAAAAGAGGTCAAAAAACTTCTAATGCAAGGGGTGGGGAAGCTAAAAAGAGGTCAAAGAACTTCTAATGCAACACATACATAACAAGCCAGATGTATGATAAGCGACGTAGAATTTATTGCACGCGTTACTATCAGCAATTATCTGTTAATGTCAGGGTCATCAAAATGTATTCTCATCCGATAACAAACACGTAGCGATTATATCATCACAAAAGAGACAATTCAATGATGATTACTGTTATTAACAGAACATCAATTAACATCTTCAAAGAAAAAAAAATAATAGACTAATTTCATCGTCCATTTGGGCGTTCTTTTAATGAACATGGCTCCTTTGACATCATACAAGTTTTACGAGTCATTATCGATATCATCATCATATTCGACATTGGTTCTTTATAAACAACTCCATATAGTAATTACTTATTGCATTTCCTTTGCTTGTCTATGTAACATGGCGCATTTGCCAAGAAAATCAAAGTCCAATAAAGGGAGCTCAGGGTGAGACTTTTAACCATTGAATTACATAGTACGATTAACACGATTCAAATCAAGTTGGTGATAAAATCACAATTGATAAAATGAAAGGTAGTTATAAGAGGATACAGGGGATGTTCACTCAAACTTACGGGTATTTTGTATGCGTTTCCACATTACTTTCCAATAATGACAGTTTGAGATGGGATAGATTTAAAAAAATGAAAAAACAATTTATTAATGAGAGAGAGAGAGAGAGAGAGAGAGAGAGAGAGAGAGAGAGAGAGAGAGAGTTGACTAAAAATAATCTTTGTAACAAGAATATTTCATAGTAAGGTTTGCAATTATATACCATCACAGCATCATTATCAGCCGAAACACATACAGCAAAATATACATACATACATACATACATACATACATACATTTATTGCGCCGGCGAGCAGTTAAGTTGTTACTAAGAGACTCCGTGAATGCAACTGAACTTTATTTGGTCGGAACTTGAGTATTTATACAACCCGTTCCTGTCAAGAACGGCACAAAATTTCCAACCCAGTGGTGTAGGAAGATACTCGAATGGACAGGTTACCAGTGAGAGGAGAGAGCGATAACGACAATATACAAAAAATAAAAAATAACGTTACAATGTACGAGCGTGTGTGATACACGAAGCTTACAACGTCTTAATAGGTTTGCTGAAGGTAATCATCTATTCCCTAGTTTGCAATTTGGTTTTCATAAAGGCCTTGGAACATGTGATGGCCTTCTTACAATCTCCAATGCTGTACAGAAATCCTTTGATTGTGGTCAGGAAGTTCGTATGATTGGCTTTGATTTTAGTGCTGCCTTTGACCATATTAATCATGAGGCCCTTGTTTTCAAACTCAAACAGTTGGGAGTGGGTGGGTCGTTTGTTAGCATTATTATTGATTTTATAAGTAATAGATCTCAGAGTTGTTGTTGATGGGTACCATAGTGAGTATAGAAATGTGATATTTGGTGTTCCACAGGGTAGTGTTCCTGGCTCATTACTTTTCATACTATATACACATGACATGTGGTTTGGCCTAGAAAACAAGCTTGCTGCATATGCAAATGATGCTACTCTCTTAGCATCAATTCCATCCCCTGAATGTAGATCTGGGGTTGGTGAATCCCTTAATAGAGATTTAGCTAAAATTAGTGAATGGTGCAAATTATGGGATATGAAGTTGAATCCTAACAAAACTCTAAGCATGATTGTAAGTAGGTCAAGGACAGTGGCTCCTCAACATCCGGATTTCAGTTTTGATAATGTTTCTTTAACTTTGTATGACTCTTTTAAAATTTTAGGTGTGATTCTTGACAGAAAATTTACTTTTGAGAAACACATAAGGTCTGTGTTTTCTTCAATTGCACAAAAAATTGGTTTATTGAGACTTTCAAGATTTTCGGTGATCAATCTATTCTGAAGAAGTGTTTTAATTCTTTCATTCTACCTTGTTTTGAGTATTGTTCTCCTGTTTGGTCTTCAGCTGCTGATTCTCATCTTGATTTGTTGGACAGAAACTTACGGTCTATTAAATTTCTTATTCCTGATCTACATATTATTCTCTGGCACCGTCGTTCAATTAGTTCATTATGCATGTTGCATAAGATTTTTCATAATTCTAACCATCCGTTACATTCAGATCTTCCTGGACAATTCCATCCTGTTCGTAATACTAGGCAGGCAGTTGATTCTAAAAGCCAGGCCTTCTCCATCATGAGGCTCAATACTACACAATATACTAGAAGTTTTATTCCAGCTGTGACCAAGTTGTGGAATGATCTTCCTAATCGGGTAGTTGAATCAGTAAAACTTCAAAAGTTCAAAGTTGCAGCAACTGTTTTTCTGTTGAACAGGCTAACATAAGTCTTTTTATAGTTTATACATGACATATTTGTTTTGACGTTGATACTGTTTTTAGAATGATTTATTGTTAATTTGTTCTCATCATTTATTCATTTCCTTATTTCCTTTCCTCACTGGGCTATTTTTCCCTATTGGAGCCCCTAGGCTTATAGCATCTTGCTTTTCCAACTACGATTGTAGCTTGGATAGTAGTAATAATAATAATAATAATAATAATAATAATAATAATAATGATAATAATAATGATGATGATGATGGTAATAATAATAATAATAATAATAATAATAATAATAATAATAATAATAATAGTTAACCGTAAATAAACATTAATAATTAAATTATATAGAACATTTATGAACACTAGTAAGTAATTCATAATAAATCGTTTTGAAATTGACCTAAGTAATTACAAAAATGTAGATTTATTCCATGAGATCCACTGGTTGATGACACTTAATGGTAAAGGTTTCTGGTTTCAATTCCAACCACAGCAGTGGCCTCCCCAGTAGAAACAGCTTAAACTCATAATCCCAGGTGGGGATTGATCTGCAGCCAAGCGAATGCTAGGTGAATCAGCTACCACTATACTAGCCAGGAGGGCTAGCCAGCATCATCTTCGGCTCCGACATGGACAAAGATAGTCGAAGATCACCATTTTTCACAATGTCGAGCCTATTACGAGCTCCTGGAAATGAGTGAAAAGGCACTACTTAATCCTGATTCAACAAGGTAAGATGATGGAGAAGCTATGCCATAGAGCTGTGCTTTATCCAAGAGTAGTATGTAATTTTCATCACCTTCTTTTTTCTTTAAACTTTACATGCAAGATTTTATCCCTTTGTAATTCTGAGGGTATCCTGTAAAGAAATATCTACATCGGCAACAATAATTACTCCCGCCAACGAGGTTGGAAGGAGGTTATGTTTTCCCCGTTTGTGTGTTTGTGAACAGCTTCCTGGCCACAATTTAACTGTAGAGTAATGAAACTTGCAGGGATTATCTGCTATGTAGAAAGCTGGAAATTACTATATTTTGGAAGGTTAAAGTCAAAGGTCAAGGTATCGGTCAAGCAAAATGTCCAATTAACGTAATCAGCCATAACATCGTTGTCACAGAGACTTTAAACTTGGTTCATATTTAAGTGTATGAAAATCCACGCCAATTAATACATGTTAAGGTCAATGTCAAGGTCGAGAAATAAGTTGTCGCACCAGAGATCTGAGCTCTACTGAGTGCCCCTCTAGTTTCAAAATGAATTGCCTCCAAGATTGGTATGTCCATCTAAAGTAGATCACTGAACTGAATTTGCATATATCCAGACAAATTTTCCAAATATTCAACATACAATGCAAGATCATCGTCGTGCAAATCACTGCTAATCGAGATCAAACAAGGAAACTGTTCCAATGCACGACTTCCGATATTAATTTTGTACAGCTTCATCTTTCTCAGAAAAGCAGTGATAGTTCATTAATAAGATGATCCAAATATTTTCTTTGGAGATGTTTATTAAGTATTTTTTTTTCCAAATATATTAGATAAGTAAAATACATAACATTTAGTTACAAGCAATTGTTCTCCGAGCTGGGTGTTGGCCAAGAATAAGACAATAGTGTCCCAAAGTTCAATAAAATGATGAAGATAATTCCCCCTATGATAAACACCTCACTTCAATATGCATTACAAGGCTTCCAAACTCTTTTCCATTTTCTCTGCAGAATTCATGAAAGAAGCGATCTCGATTTTATATGATTAACCACTTTTATTACATCACTAAGGCCACCATGCAGACACACTGTATGAAAAATACTTCGGGAAAACACTTTTTTTAAATGTAACAAAACCTTATATTTTCCTGTCATGGATGATGCACCATCAGTATCACATGCAATGGTATTTCTGAGTGGAATATTAATTTCCTTGAAATAGGTAACTACTTCATTGAAATTTGTTTTACCTTCTGGCAAAGAGCATTTCCTCTCTGGGTCGTTGAAAATCTAAAAATCTCACATATGCTACAATAATAGAATAATTTCATTATCTCTCAAAAACAGATTCATCAAGTTAAAGGGCAAATTGTTCTACTTGCAATTTTACTATTAATTGTATTTCTACATCCTGTTATCTAATTAATGCGTCGTTACATGGAAGAGTTAACGAAATTTTTAAAACAAGTAATTACACTTGGTATTGTTTCATAACTGATGGAATTATAACAGACACGATTGGAAAAACTATGGTTTCACCAATATCATGGGGTTTCCCGGACTTTGCTATTATCTTCTTAATTTCATATACACAATAGCCATATTCTAGGTGGAAAGGAAGAACAGAAGTATTCAGATGCAGTTTATGTATGAGAGCAAAAGTTGATCTTAAATTGAAATAAAAGGGGATGGTTGATTAAGAAATATGATTCATATTCAATTCCTTCCAGGTGAATTCTTATTCTTAAAATCTTGACCAGGTTGGAGGTTGTCGACTAGAAGTAGGATGATTATCAGACGGCTGATCTTGTTCGATTGTCCTTTTGATTATTAAATTTAAAAGGGTGTTGTCCACCAAGTCTGCTATCCATTGTCTCTCAGATAAATTCATGTTTGTTTCATTCATGAGGGCCGATTCCAGAATCTTTCTCTTGTACGGAAAGAAACTTTTAGAAAGTAAGGATGACACACTCCAGTTGATGTGATGCCTTAAGTCTCTCATATTATTCTAATATGAAAATGTCAATCTTGTTAATAAGCTGTTTCTGATATATATGGTGCTCCGGGCTGCTCCTATGAGGCAATATTCGGGTCAGTCGTCAACAAAAACCATTATTAAAGAACAATAAATCCTTGTCATATTCTCTTCACCCAAATGTTTAAGAGTCCCAAAGAAGTTTAGTTGGCTGATAAGGCTACGACAAACGAACCTTTTTTATTCTGAGCCCCTTCAGCCCTCAGGTTAATTCGGAAGATTAATTCCAATCTCTCCCTGAACTTTGTCATGGCGTAGATTAATGTAGAAATCTAAGTTTCATTAATAGCAATTTATTGTCTTGAAGTATAATAATATGCTCTATAGACAACTAAAATAACACCGTGGACCCCAGTTCGATTTTTTTTGGTGTGTGTGTGTGTGTGTGTGTGTGTGTGTGTGTGTGTGTGTGTGTGTGTGTGTGTGTGTGTGTGTGTGTGTGTACCCCCAGGAATTATTCCATGGACATGTGGATCCCGGTTAAGAACCACTGCTTTAGAGTTTGGATTTTCATATAAAGGCATTAGGCATTAGAAACTTGTCACCTTTTTTGTACAAGATTCCTAAAATACATAACAAATGGTGAATCATAGCAGTCATTATTCATCAAACGCAAGATAAAAACTAGACAAATGCTGGAAATACTTCCTCGACTTATCACAAATACTCGACACTAATTCTAATGAAGAAAAAATATCTTCACAATCTGCATTACAGTATTAAACAAATCACCAAACATATGAGGAAAATTCGGCGAATATTTAAAACACTAATTGGCTCTCATAGCATGGATTACTAAACCTTCTAGTTTAAAATATCTACATAGCCAGATACGTTTGTAAAATAAATACCAACATATCTATATTGTGGAAACAGAAATTCAGATCGAAGGCGAACAACAGAGAGATCATGATTACTTTTTTTATTTTAACTAACAAAAAAGGCCCGTCCATGCAAACAGCATGGAAGTATCTCTAAAGCAAAACCTTCCTATTCTTTGTTGTGGGAAACAAGAAAATGGAAGCGTTTTTCATGACCCGGCGCCACGACAACAGACATATATGCTGAAATCTCGCTTGTGACACAAAATGCCAAGGCATTTAATATTCATGAGATGGTGATA
>NC_090739.1:20703511-20716011 GCF_036898095.1 Palaemon carinicauda
CATCAGGTTTTGTCTCTTCTAGTCACATTCTAAAAAAAAAGTGATTTTCAGGCTGTTAACATCAATAAGCCCTAAATAATATTTATTAGTAGTGCTTTAATGAAGTAGATTATTGAAAAATAAAATAGCCATTTTGTACTCTTAATGAAGAAGATTATTGAAAGGAAATAGCCATTTTGTACTCTAATATAAAAAATCGTCTCGCTTCTCAGTAGACCTTTCCATTCTTTTTAGAAACTCTTTTGATATAGGAATCAGATTTCTGGAGGATAAAAACAAAATTGGATAGATAAATGACCATGAAGAATAGATTATATTACGAACAAATTAATATCTGAAAGCTAAAGTAAATGAAGAGCAGAGATTTTACATAAATTCTAGCATTCTAATTCCAACTCTGTGCTAATGAATTCTGTCAAAGTACGGAAAAAATTTTAATAAAAAAAATAATTACGGTAATGAGATTCTAACTTTCATTTCTGCGTTAATCAGTCTGTCATTAAATGAAAAGTTGAAATCTTAAAAGTATGAATATCTCAACATAATTTTCTCTTAATTATCTCGAAATCCAGTAGAAGTTTTATGGTTATTTTATGTGAAATTAGAATATAAAGACGACAATCAAGGAAAATTCAGTAAGGCTTTCGGGTCTGAGAAACGATTTCGTAAAAAATATTTATAAATAAAGGTATTTCAGCAAAATATTATTTTAACTATACTTGGTTACCTATGGCTCGTTGGCTCGTTAGCTAATTCAATCTCCTAACAAACAAAACTTGTTTCTTTGTCTTTATTTATTTGTTTGTGAGCAACTTTACACAACAACTACAGTACAGTACTGATTTTTACCAATCTTGGTAGACATGGTGGATATGACCCAAGGATGACTTTGTAACGTTTTGGATAAGTACATCAAAGTACGAAACAGTATTTTGAAAATAATCCCAAAGTTAATTTTTGGTTTATGAACATTACTCCAAAACTACATAACCAATTTCAACGAAACTTGGTGTACATGTGGGGCATTACCCCCAAGTACAAATCCATAACATTTTGAAGAAAATACTTCTAAGTACAAGTATACAGTGGAGTTAAGAGCAAAATAAGACTGCTTGGCTTGGAGAGGGCATGCTCTCTAGCGAGTGTCCCTCTAGTTTAAAACTGTTAAACTTCTATGACAGTGATCAACTGCCATTTTTCTTTTTTCGGCATGTCCGGCAAAATTATTTTAGAAAATTTCATTAACTGGATCATTAATATAGCAGAGTTCACACTTTTTCAAAACTAATCTTAAAGCAAATTTTAAAGATATTCATTATGAATTTGTAGTAAAATTCATACAATCCAGACAACTCCAAGACAATACCTTAGGGGAAAGCTAAATATTAGCCATGGCTTTCTGGAACGCATTTTTTTAAATGTCTAGAACAGAAAGTATACAAAGGAAAAAAATTGGCTGCTTTAGTAAGAATAAATTACTTGTTTTGTACAGAGAGAACGAGAGGCATGATTTCTCATACAGTGTATTAACCAAAAATCCGCCTTGAGTAAAAGTAATTCAAACAATATTTCCTTATATTAAGTATCATCAAATATGTATCCTTCATCAGTCCTCTATATTTTCATCCTTATATTTCTTTCATTAACCAATTATGTCATCTATTATCCAATCAGTCTAATTTCTAACCAGTCATTTAGATCTTCTATTCTACCGTTAATCTAATGCTTTTATCAGTCACTTACGACGTAACGAAATATTTTCTTCCCTCAATCTACATGTTAGTTACACAAGAATGCTAACACAGATCACCTCACTCTTGTCAATTGGGTATAGTAAGAAACTGTTCTACTGCTATGTTGAAGACTATAACAAGCTGTGCTATGATCGTTTCAGATTCATAAATGAAAACAGAAAAAGAATAAGACCTGGCAGTAACTTTATTTTCGACTTCGACTCGAAGTCTTATGGCTGACTACTTTTATAAACAGTTAGCCCAGGATACAAGAAAGTTTGGTGCAAGAGACGTGACTATAAACCACAGCATAGTATTGTAATGCACGTGCAGAGAGCACCGCACATACAAAACAAATAAAAATTCCCTTTTCACCGTTATCTCCTACGCAAACACACATTTACCGCCATCTGACTCAATTTAACTTAAACGACAAAAAATGTTTAATGTAACACACACTAAATGTCAAGTTTATTTTCAATTTTTACGCCTATGTCAACCTTACTAACAAAAGCCCTTGAACGTTTATATGCAATTGTCACCCTTATGTGACCCTTTGAGGGCCTATAAATATCTGTGTTGTTCGCTAAATAAAGTTAGTTATTCCGAATCTCGTCTCTTATTCATAAACCCTTCACTCCCGTCACATTGTTGACTTAGTGAGTCCCTTGAACACAAGGAGGTTAAATGGCTGGAGATGCCCCAGAGCGGGATAAGTGAAGTCAGCCGCCTAGGCCAATTGTAGGCAAAAAGGTCGCGACATGATGCCTGGGCGATCATTGTACGCCCACTATCTGCATCAACACGCTACAAATTATTCCTGCTGTTCAGTTAATAATGCCAACCTCGTGTAATGCTTATGGATGTACTCAAAGATTTGGCAGAAGTTTAAATCCTACTATTCCATTTCATTGGTAAATTATAAATTTTCAATGTAATGCTGTATAAAATTGTAAAACGAGAAAAGTACTGAATATTGGCTTTGCTGTTGAATTCATTAACATTATCAAAACCTGCACTATCAATATTGTAATTGCTTATTATGATTACTTATCATTATCGTTGTCATTATCATTTCTTCTACATCATTAATATCTTTGTTAAGTTTGTTTTACAGTTTTGCAAAAGATGAGTCCCTTAGAAAGGAATGGGTTCGAGCTACGCAACGAGTAAATTTTGCTCCAACTACTAGTTCACGATTATGCTCTAAGCATTTCAAGGATGAAGATTTTGGTAGATAGCTAACAAATTTGAATAATTTTCTGCTCATCTCAAGAAGGAAGAGCTGAGCGTGTTAATTTGTTAAGGCAATGTTTGGCTAAGCTGCATTCAGTGGGGGTCAAAATTATCTCTTTGACTTTTGATGGACTATCAACGAATGCTGCTATGGTCAAAGAGCTTGGTTGCAATCTAAATTCTGAAAACATAAAAACCTAATTTCTTCATCCAGTGACGCAAGTGCAGATAGTTATATCTTCTGACCCATGCCAAATGCTAAAATTAATGAGAAATTCATTGGGGAAAAAAAATTTTGTTGATGGGGAGGGAAACTTTATCAAGTGGGATTTCATTGAAAAATTACATAAGCTAAACGAATGCGAAGGTTTGAATTTGGGTAATAAATTAAGCTGGCAACATCTGGCATGGATTAAAAAAAAAAAAGATGAATGTCAAAATTGCAGCGCAATTACTAAGTGAATTTGTTGCAAAATCATTTAAATTTTGTCTTCTTAACAATTTCGTACAGTTCAAGAGATGCAAAGCAACAATCAATTCCATTACCATTATAAATAATTTGGTTGTAATGTGATGAATTCAAGGAATCTGTGAGGGTGGGATTTTAATAGACCAATACAAAAGGATAATGAAAGAATCTTTAAAGATTTTCTGGGCCATGCTGAATTATATCTAAGACAACTTAAACTTCCATGTGGTAAACCTATGTTAAATTCCAATGACAAAACTGGCTTTCATGGATTCATGATTTAAATCTATGATAATTTAATTGGCTATCCTGAGCCCCAATTCAAATTTTTGTTAACGTATAAGATGAGCTAAGATCACCTACAACTCTTTTTTGGCCAATTTGGATCTATGGGTTGATGTAATAACAACCTAACTCCCCACCAGTTTTCTGCCGCTTACAAAAGAATTTTAGTTCATAATGACATGCAGGATGTGCTCAGAGGGAACTGTATACCTCTGGAATCTGTAAATATTCTTTCGGTTTCAAGCAGAGTTAAGGACTGTGCTCTTTCATAAAACTCTCCTGTTCACGCCATAAATTGTTCAACTGATAGGAAAGAAATTTTGAATGACGAACGTTTTGAGATAAAACAAGCAACTGATTTTGATGACGATGAGGATTACACGTATCTTCCAAGTAGTCAATATTTGTCATTGTGTTCAAGTAGCATTGTTGCCTATATTGCGGGATTCGTTGTCTTTAAACTGGACAAATCATTAAAGTGTCAAACTTCTACTAATGCTCTTACTGGTACTGATAACAGTTATTTGCATTATTTAATTAGATTGAGAAATAAAGGTGCTCTAATACACCAATCTGATGACGAGATAAATATATGTCTGTGCTGTGAAAAGAAATTCAGAGTTGGTACGCATATTGAATTGGATAAAAAAAGGGTACGCAAAAAATTTTAATCTCTGAGATTAATATAATTTAATTAATATATTTTCTAAATCATATAAGCATATGTACGAGACTAAACGAGATAATAATCATATTGTCTTTACTTAATAAGGCTGTGGCAGAAAAATACTTGCAGAACAGATACTTTTATGCTGCCAAAAAGTTCTCAGCAAAATTACTAGAAAAATAAAATAAGAAGTCTTCAGACGTATACAAAACTGATACACTTTAGTGGCCAGTAGTCACTTACTGGATTATTGTATGTCAAAGTAAAATTTAATAACATCCCAAACCACGAATCGTTTCCTTTATCACTAACAAGCTAGTGAAAAGATCATCTTTAACAAGCGAGTAACTGAAATCTTCGGTCCTTTACCCGTAGAACTTTTCAATTTTCGCGAGTTCACAAATTGAACTGTGCTTTGATACTTTCTTTTCCTTTATTTTTTTTTTATTGAAACAACACCTGAAACAAACATCGTTCGACAGCTGAAGACTACCATTGTGTGCCTGCAATGGAAGAAAGGGGTTCTTCCCCTATCCCCACCTCCTCCCCTAGAACAAGAGTGGAGAAAGGCAGGATAAAAAAGCCAAGATGCCTTACTTTGAGGAGCCATGAAAATCTACCCAAGTCTCCTGCAATGGAACCAGTCCCTGGAACCTCGAGAGACCACCCAGTGCAGACCTCAAATCGCCCACCAGCGGCGCAAGAAGATGTGGAGACCGGAAACAACCCCACTCAAGAGCCACCTTCACAGCAAACAACAACTGAAGACACCAAGTTCAGACTAACTCCAAGACCCAGCATTACATCCTATGCTGCCATAGTAGCCATGGAAGCAAGCAATCCTCACCTTAACCTGACCATACGTCAAAGCAGGGGACAGTTGGTCATAACAGCCAAAGATGAGCCCACCAAGACCTACCTTGAGCAACAGGATAATGTGCTCAAGCTTGACATCAATGAAAGGCCTACCACCATCATGATTGTGTATGACCTCGACCTGCCACTGGAACCTGTGCTCCAACATCCCTCTATCATCACTGTCAAGAGATGTGAAGGGAAAGCCGGAGGGAGATCCCACAAATTGGAGGCTGTCTTCAAAGGATCTCACCCTCCTCACCTCTCCTTCGGCCTCTGGGGCACATTCCGAACCGAAGAGTACTTCAAAGAGCCACTAAGATGCTTCCGGTGTCAGAAGCTTGGCCACCACAAAAGCCGCTGCACAGGTCCGGAGATCTGTGGAGTTTGCAGCAGCAGACAGCACCCTACTGCCCACTGTATTGCCAGGCACAAGGCAGGGCACAAAACCACCGCCTGCTGCCCAAACTGTGGAGGATCCCATCATGCTTGGCATGATAGATGTCCCCACAGACTTCAGCGTATTGCAGACTGCCAGGGAGCAGACCGCCAATACAACTTCCACCCACGTCAGCAACGTCGAACGCAGCCACCTCCAATCAAACACAACCCTCCACCATCCAACCACACCACCCAACAAAATCCTAACCATTCCAGACATGCCATTCCTGAACCTTCCTCTCCACCAACTCCCCCTCAAGCACCTAAACCTCAACGTCCTCCAAACCTCCTCCTAAGGCAAAACGATCCCCAACCCATACTCCTCGCACTCCCTCACCTTTAAGATTTACCTCTCCAACCAATCCTCCCACTGCCACCCGGCCAAAAAACCTACCTCATCCTCCTCCGCACCTGTAACTCATACACCCAACATTTCCCACTCCTTAAAAGAATTCCCCATTCTACCCAGCTCCACTGTCACAAGCAAAACAAGCGCCCCTAGCCCCTCCAAATGTCCTCCAATCATTGACAGCAGTGAGTACGACCTTTCTGCTTGCACTATGGATGCTCTGCTAGCAGCCATCAGCAATAACCTTCGCAACTTCTTGCGATCCCGCAAAATTAAATTTACACAGGAGTCTCTTGATGACTTCGTGTTTGACAACGCCGCCAGGAAACTAAGATCTCAATTCCCTTCATAGATCCTCCTGCAAATGAACCTAATACAACCACTTGCAACAACCAAAACACCCAAGTGAAAATGCTCCAATGGAACGTTTGCAGACTTCGAAACAAGTTTGCATTCCTCCAATCTCAAACCTCAGTGCAAGACCCTGACATTATCATACTGTAAGAAACTCTGCTTAATGAGAACATACCATTTGCATTCTCGGGATATTTCGTATCTATCACCAACGACAAGAGGACTAACCACCCTTGTCAAAAGCAGCATCCCCTCCAAACTACTACCAAGCATAGACTGTGAACAGAGGCAGAGACTCTTAGTGTCCAGATATCTCTGCTAGCCACGACGCTAACAGTCCACAACATCTACAAGTCCCCAGCAAAAAGCATCAATGCGAAGGCACTCTTCGCAGCAGCCTCTGATGATGATTCAATTATTGCAGGCGACTTCAACGCTCATCACCAGTTCCTGAACTCAATATCATAAATAAATCAAACAGGCAGACACTTGCATACCCTATTGCAAGAATATCCTGATGTAGCAATGCTTAACAACGTCACAGAAGCCACCCATCTAAAAGGAGGTCGCCTAGATCTCGCCTTCCTCTCCAGTGCCATACAAAGAGGAGATGAATGGCAACTAAATCCTGTACTAATTAGTGATCACCTTGCCATTGAAGTTAAACTCGAATAAGAGAAATACCCCCCCCCCCCCCCTCAACCCCCAAAAAGGTGGAACCCAGAGTTTACTAACAGGGAAAAATTCGAAACAGCTATGACAGAGTGGGCTCGGGAATACATCAAAAACTCTCACAATGATATCTCCACCCTATCAACCGACTTCAGCAAACAACTAGAGGTAGCAGCCAGTGTCTCCATGCCACAAAAAAAGAACTCTGAGAAGAAACATGCCGATACCTGGTACTATAAGTCGCATCAAAGAAATGAATGCTAGAATAAACAGGACCAGGAAACTTCTCAGAAGACACAGAACAGATGAGCTACATAATTTACTTGTAGAGATCATCAAACATTGTGTGTGCAAGTATCACTGGAAGTAAAAATAGACAAATGGTACTCATGGTGCAACGAGGTCAACTTCAGCACATCCCTAGCCAAGATATGGGGCTGGTTTAACAAAGTCTCTGGGAAGTATAACTTTGCGGACAGAGCAAAAAGCACCAATCTACCTCTACAGGCAGAGAACACTGCAACTTAACACGGCCCTCGCAAAAGGCAGGAAGGACACTGCCCCTGGAGCCGACCTCATCACATACAGCATGCTGAGGAACATGGGAAACCATGCTAAATTGGTCCACTTGCATTTGATTAAAAGGACACACACGGAAAGACTACGTCCAACCATATGGAACCAGCAGGACACCAAACCAATTCCAAAACCCAAGGAGTCAGACACCTACCGACCAATAGCTTTGATAAGCTGCACAGAGAAAGTAGCTGAGAGAATGGTACTCAACAGACTGCAGTGGAAAATAGGCCAACTACATCATCGCCTATATGCCTACAGAAGTGGCATAAGCACTCAAGAATGCATTACAGATGTCCTTTCAACAATTAATGACAAAAAAGCGTTTGTCATATTCCTCGATCTCGGGAAAGCCTTTGAGCTAGCCAGATCACCAGCTATACTCTTCACACTTGTTGAAAAAAACAGTGAAAGGACACTTATTGGCCTGGACTCGAAACTACACACTGAACCGAGAAGCCAGAGTCACTTTCCAAGGAAAAACCACTGAGTTCATACCCCTAGAAAACAGTACACCACAAGGAGGCATACTAAGCCCATACCTTTTCAATCTACTAATGGAGAACTTAGCCACTTTAAACCTCCCAAATGGGGTAGAAATTTTCATATATGCCGACGATATATGCATAGTATGTCCACATAAAACTCATGCAAGAAATTACTCAAAAAGCACTTGACATGATGCAAGCCAAATGCAATGAACTTGGCCTTAAGATCAACACCAACAAAATAAAAGCAATGGCTATTAGACATTCACAAAACCTTCAGAACTTCACACTGAGGGGTGAAGACATCGAATGGGTGAGTCAATTCATGTACCTTGGGGTAATCATTAGCAAAACCCTATCACCAGCCAATGAAGTAACCTATCTCAGAGAGAAGACAAAGATTCGTCTATCAGCCATGAAACTACTGGATACAATCAGAAGGATACAGATGCAAAATGAGGTTCACAAAACCAAAGGACAACAAAAGCAAGATAGATACAGCCCTCCTGCCCCTTAGGCTCATGATCCTATCAAATACAACTTCACCATCCTACCAGCAGCAAGCAAGGCTTTCTGCACACCAGAGCAACTCACTGAAGCTGCAAAAAATGCAATCAGGAATACACCTGCGCCTCACACCTTCTATACTGATGGATCAGTAGACCATGCAATCCCTGCAGCTGTTGCTGCAGTTGTCTCTACATCAGGATATAAAGAAAACTGGAGGCTTTCCAACCATGCTTCCACACTGCAAACTGAACTAGTGGCCATTGCAAAATCTCTAGAGCACTCTGCCAACCAACAAGATGGGAACACAACGATCCATACAGATTCCAAAGGAGCCATTCTGGACCTCAGCAACAGGGAACCTACAGAGAATGTTTACCTCATCACTACAATTCAATTCTTAGCCTTGTTCCACCAAAGCAACAACAGGCAAGTTACCTTGAATTGGATTCCAAGCCATGCCGGAATCTCTGGCAACGACGAGGCCGACCACCTAGCCAAATCGGCCTTAATATGCCAAACCATTAGCATTACTATACAACCTTCATTAAAAACCATCAAGAATCAAATGGCTGCCTACTGCAACATCCAAAAAACTAGTGAAGTAAGGAGAGCCTTCCTAGATGGATCAAGATCTGCAAAGTGGTATATTGAAGCGACAAACATATTACCACACCCAATTGCAAGACAAACACCTCGCCAGGACGCAGTAATCATATGCAGACTGCGACTGGGATATCTATGCAACTGGCAAATTATCTTAGATAATGACGAAGACCCTGCAGCACAGCATAGACCAATAAGACCGTGCAAGTACTGTAATCAAGACACAGAAGAACCTCTACAGCACTATCTACAGCAATGTCAGGAAACAAGCCTACTTCGGCAGGATCTTAATCCCAACAATCCTGCAACTGCAACAGCAATTGTCAAACACATAACTGACAATCATAACACCCTCTCAGCCTTTCTCCACAACTACCCTCCACCGAGATAACGTTGCAACAACGCCAACCAGCAATCTAAGCGGCAATTGAAGAGAAACCTTCTTATCACCCCTGCAATTTTTATGTTGGGAGCAGAACGATTGTTGGCGGCTGAGGGCAACAACTCGTACTCCTTATAAGGAGAATTTTGTCTTCCCGTCCTGTTTTCAGCTTGGAAATGGGGTCGGAGTCGTCGGCGGTCTTTTTGACTTCCAACATATCTTTCTCTCCTCTCAGCCAATCTCCCTTGCTGGAATCGAAACGGGTGCTGGCGGCTGAGGGCAATAACTCGTACTCCTAATAAGGAGACAGATTTGCATTCCCGTCCGTTCTTCAAATTTGAAGATGGGAATGGAGCCATCGGCGGTCTTTTTGGTATCCAGCATCTTTTTCACCTTCAATCTCTCTTTTCCCAGTTTAGGCATCCCTCCCAACCACCTTTGAAAGTCTCAATAAATCAAATCATAAGTAACCTTTATTTTTACTTTTTTTTTCAATATTCACAGGTACAGGAATTTTTTATTCCATCTTATCTCTACTACTAAAACTGCTACAATTCCCTCCTTTCAGCTCTATCCCACTCAGCTGAAATCTCACACTATCCCCCCATCTCTCAACTTAAGCTTAAACAACTCTGAAGTTTTTTACTTCACCTATTTCAACATCTCCAACTAAAACTTTTCAACTCCTTCTCGAGCTCTCCTACTTATAGGGACTTGCTACTATAATTATTTTTCTCTAACTAAGACTGGAGCCAGTGGGCTCATGGGAAGGCATCCCCTTCCCACAGTCAATTACATCTTTCTCAAAACAACCCATCACAACCCAAAACCTATCCCAATATCCTAAAATAAATGTTGCAGAATATCCCCTGTCCCAACTACCTATCCCAATATATCCTACCAAAACACCTACGGGCTGCAAGATTGCAAAAGCCAGTGTCTGGCCAAAAGGGCCTGGCAATCTTCAACAACAACAAACAACAACAACCTTAATGACTACTTCACTCTAGAGGACACAAGTCACTTTATCTTGAACGATTTATGATTCTCTAACCACATTTAACCACTCTCCCAAGATGTTATCCTCTCTTTACATCTTTAGATACCCGTGGCGTATCTGATCTGGAAGGATAAATCCTTTAATCCCTGTACCTGATGAAAACATTAGAAGGAATTATCCGTTTACAAATGACATTTCTATCACTGTCAATCTTCCATTTCCTTGTCCGAGGATTGATCATTCTTAGGATTATCATAATACTCGAAAGAAACGCGGAAAGGGTAAAGTGATAGTTGATTTCTCTCCTCCCAGGTCCTTTCTGCCTACAATAGAGGGCGTGTCGGCTATGACAGTTGGCTTCACCGTCTCCCATAAGCATTGACTACCGGGGCCACCTCCACCCATTTAACCTTCTTGCTTGAACACCCCGCCCACCTTCCGGTTCACTACTTTGCCCGGCGTATCCTTCAACGCTCTCCACTACCGATCCCAACTTATCTCGCGTATAATCTCAATGATTTTCTTTATCTTTTTTCCTTTTTCATAAAAGCATTTCCACTCTAACGTTTCCAATTACAACTTGTGTGATCCTACCATCTACTTTTTCCACTTGTCCTTTACCACTTTCCTTCTCTCTCTGATGCATTTCGACTCTTCCCTTTTCGCTTGTGTATCATATGTTCTCTCTCTCTCTCTCTCTCTCTCTCTCTCTCTCTCTCTCTCTCTCTCTCTCTCTCTCTCTCTCTCTCTCTCTCTCTCTCTGTGTGAAGACGATCAAGTAATGTTTGTGGCAACACACCCTATACAAGTCGATTCATGATACCAGTTACACATGTAAAAAAAAAATGAACTTAGCGTATTGCGGAATTACTAAAAAGTTTGGTATATCCCTTAATATATATATATATATATATATATATATATATATATATATATATATATATATGTGTGTGTGTGTGTGTGTGTGTGTGTGTGTGTGTGTGTGTATGTATGTGGATATATATATATATATATATATATATGTGTGTATGTATGTGGATATATATATATATATATATATATATATATATATATATACTCCTTCCATTTCCATTTGTATCCTTCTAGTAAGACAAAGTATGCCATTACGTAAGGACTAATGGCTCTCTGACTAAATTCTCCTGCTGTATATGAACATTGGAGAGCAATTAGTTATGCCTTATCTTATAAAGTAGTTGGTTGAATTCTCTCAATTTCCCTCATGTTCACTAATGAAACCATAGTCATAATCACGTAATGAATCACCAAGGTGGAAATGCTGATCAAAATCATCCATATAAACTTTAGCTGATTAGCATTGTTAAGCGTAAAAGTAAATTGAATAGGATCTCTGAAGATCAACCAAGGAGAAATGTTTTATTTGATAAAGTTATGGAAAATGTATGGTTTTCAGGAAAAAAAATGAGTTCTTTCCCTCTGGACTGAAACATATGATACTACAGTTCCAAGAATCATCACAGCTACAGGCCGTAACATCCCCGCCGCCCAACTTTCCTCCAAAACTCACACATATAAAAAAGGCCGGAAAATGGTTGAAGCAGAAACTTATGAAGTAATAAAGCCAAAATAACATTCTCTCTCTCTCTCTCTCTCTCTCTCTCTCTCTCTCTCTCTCTCTCTCTCTCTCTCTCTCTCTCTCTCTCTCTCTCTCTCAGGAAACAACAAGTCATAAATTTATGATACCAGTTACACATGCGAAAAAATTAAGAATTTGACGTATTGCGGAATTACTAAAAAGTTTGGTATATCCCTTATTATCATATATACTGCAGTTTCAATAAAAAAAAAGATTAGACGGAAGAGTTGCTGTTAATCAAGGGAGTGATATCCTAAAGAAATAA
>NC_090739.1:20721011-20736011 GCF_036898095.1 Palaemon carinicauda
CACAGAAACATGTTCATGTGAAATAGATCGTTATTCAAGCACTCTAATCAAAGTCATAAGCGAGGCATCTTGTTGAAAGCACATCTCTCAGTGAAATAATGAACACCATCGGATGTAAACAAGATACAAACATGTTTGGGTAGTGATTAACTTCAACTTTCCAAGGCCACTGAATCTATCGAAAAACCATTGAAGAAAATTAATAGTGAAAACGTTGGTGATGAATATGTCATTTCCATATTATCAGCCATTACGAGAAATGAAAGATCCCACTATATAATCACGAATCTCTCAGTTATCCTAGAATTCTGTCTTATAGGTTAAGAAACAGGATATAATACAGGGACTGAGGAAAACCTTTTGAGGAAATATACTTACTTTACTTTAAGGGCTGCTTATCCGGTCCTGTAAAGCAGGGTAACCCTACTCTCTACATGAGCTCCACAGACGTTATATCATGGTCATTATGCAGCATTAAACATTTCACATCGCGTATTACTCGCTTATTGTTAAATCGTCACTATCAAAGCGCTCTCTGAATAGGAAAGTCTCCAGCTTCCTCTTGAAAGCCTTAATATAATTCGATCATTCGGATGTCTCATGGGAGCTTATTGTATAGTCTTGGGGCCGCATATCTAAAGGTTCTAGAGCCTACAGTAGACGTATATCTACTGTAGGTTCCAATATCAAGCTACAACCTGTTAGAAAAGCAGAATGTTATAAGCCCAGAGGCTCCAACAAGGAAAATAGCCCAGTGAGGAAAGGAAAAAAGGGAAATAGGATATTTTAAGAAGAGTAACATTGAAATAAATATCTCCTATATAAACTATAAAAACTTTAACAAAACAAGAGGCAGAGAAATAAGATAGAATAGTGTGCTCGAGTGTACCCTAAAGCAAGAGAACTCTAACCTAAGACAGTGAAAGACCATGGTACAGAGGCTTTGGCACTACCCAAGACTAGAGAACAATGGTTTGATTTTGGAGTGTCCTTCTACTGGAAGAGCTGCTTACCTCATAGCTAAAGTCTCTTCTACCCTTACCAAGAGGAAAGTGGCCACTGAACAATTAGTGCAGTAACCCCTAGAGTGAAGAAGAATTGTTTGGTAATCATAGTGTTGTCAGGTGTATGAGGACAGTGGAGAATATGTAAAGAATATAGGCCAGACTATTCAGTGTGGATGTGTATAGGCAAAGGGAAAATGAACCGTAACCAGAGACAAGGATCCAATGGAATACCATCTGGCCAGTCAAAAGACCCCCATAACTCTCTAGCGGTAGTATCTCAACGGGTGGCTGTTGCCTTGGCCAACCTACTACCTACAGTTTGAAACCATCTGTAACTATTTTCGTGTCAATATGTAGCAATTCTCGATATTTTGGACGACCGTTTCTGATTACTTGGCGAGTTATTGTACATATTTTCAACTCAATTCTCGCTTTAATCGGCAGCCACTGTAAATCAATAAGTATAGGAGTGATCATTTCTCTAGAGGAACACCTTTTATCAGTCTGGCTCCTCTTTATTATGTTTTGTAGTTTCTTAAGCTGTACTTATGGTAGATTGTAGTAGATGGAGTTACCGTAGTCAATTCTGGTAATACAGTTTTTCACAAGTTTCTTTACAGAATATTCATCTAGGTACTTTTTTATAAAAACAATATTTCTGAGATAACCAGCACTTTTTATTACATTATTTATTTGGACATTGAGAGACAAGTTACAATCATTAAATACGCCCAAATCACGAACTTTACTAGATATCGGGACCGAGACGTTATTTGTTTATTTGAATATTACCCAAGCTTCTCACGCTGATTTTCTTTCCCATCATCATAAACTCAGTTTTGTTCTCATTTAATTTCATTTGTTTAACTGTCATCCATTCTCTAACATCATCAAGGATTCGGTTTAGAGTTTCAGTAGTGTTGTCTATATTATTTATGGAGAATTAAAATTGTGTATCGTCCACAAATAGTTTGAACTTCACACCATGCCTTTGTAGTCTTTTCGATAGACCAATAGCATAGATGCAGAATAAGACTGAGCCAAGTACACTCCCCTGAGATACCACTCTGTTTAAAGGTTCATATGATGAATAAGAGTTTCCAAATTGCACACAGTAATTTCTACCGACCAAGTAGTCTTTCAGGTATTCTCGAAAGCTTGATCTTCAACACCAATGGACCGTAGATCATTTAGTAGCAGTTCGGGCACGGTCTAAGTATCTCAACCGTGAGTCATGCACAACTAAATCAAACGCAGCACTAACATCGAGTAATATCAAAATACCACAGTTATTTTCATCCATCATTTCCAGCATATCATTTACAACAGAACAGATGGCTGTCTCCGTAAAGTACAGTTTTCTGTAAGCAGACTGGTTGACTGGCAAAGCTTCTATTACTTCTAAGTGACTGACTAGTTGTTCAAGAATTACATATTCTAGCACTTTTGAAACAAAGGATAGATTCGAAATAGGTCTATATGAGCTTAATTCTTGATAATCCAGAGCATTCTTCGAACCGGTGTGACTATAGCCATTTTCTCAAATTTGGAAAACTTACTTTCATCGATGCTTGCATTTGCTATTCTGAAACTCATTTCGGCTAGACTAGGAAAGTTTCTTTCACCAGTCACTTCAGATATTGGCATAGGATCAATCGCACAGTTGGTTTTCTTTGTTCTCTTGATAATCCTGGTGATATCATCTTGCGAAATATTGTTAAATCTCGTTAATTTTATCTGTGTATCTGTTGTATCGTTAATCTGATGTTGAATATTTACAAAAGACATGGTTATATTTTCTATTTTGTTTTTAAAGAATACTAGAAAATTATTTGTTAGTTCCTGGTCACTGTAACCTCAGGTAGCCTTTTTTTTATTTACGTTTCCCATTATACCATTTAGGAGAAGGTATAACTTTTTATGTCTGCTGCTGCCTCGCGGATCTTTCTCTTCTAGCATTTGTTTTTTCCTTCTTAGTAGGTAATTGTATTGACACAATGCAGTTTTGTATTCTTCATATGTACTTTCATGTTTTTAATCGATTCCAGTTTCTTTATGTCTTTTACCATTTTTTCCTCTAAAGTCTCTCCATCAAACCAAGGAGATTGGTCTTTAACAGTTATAGTCTTCTCCATCAGTGGGCAATTGGTATCATATTCACTTTTACTCACTCTATTGTAAGTGGTCGTAAGGCAGTCCACATTTATACTTTATTGACTTGATATTACAAAAAAACTTACAAAGGTAAAAATACATCATAAATTGTATACAATAATCTTGCACAAGACAGATTTACTTTAGCGAAAATATGTCCACAAAAAAATATAAACAAAACAAACAAATCCCGATTATTAACAAGGTAATACCACTCCAAATCTGTTTATCATTCCTTCATTCAACAAGTTTCCAATGTCCGAGTAATCAAAGTTAGGATATTTCGCACGAATGTGTGCGCTAAGCGGACAATGTACTAGTACATGTAATGGTTCCTCCAAATCTACATTCTCTAATTTAGATGTTAAGAAATTTTTCCTTCTTTTCACAATTTCACATTGTACAGTGTTTAGACCTGCCTCCACTAAGCAGAGGTGCCGATATATTGCTTCTAACACCAAGTAGTATTCTTACTAGTTTACTGTAAGTCTTTTCTATGCCTCCAACATTCGACGTCACCCAACTTTCAGAACTGTATAACAGGGATGACATCACAGCTGCATGAAATACTTTCATCTTATAGCAAAATGGCATGGTGTTTACAGCACAAAATATTGCAAACTTGTTAACTAACGAAGATGCAGACTTATCATGTGCCTCCAGTATAGATTTCATTTGTGCATCGTCTAAAAACCAAGCCCCTAGATACAAATACTGAGAGCAATATTCAACTTCTAAGTTACCAAACAGGAATGGATCTTTATCATTTTTATCTCCATTAATAACAAAATATTTAGTCTTGGATGAATTAACCCCCATGCCATACTCTTTACAATAGTCCAATAGTACTTCAAACTTTTTCATACACATTTCACGAGATGTTGCGACTATAACTGTCGTCCATCAGAAGCAAGGCATGTAATCCTCCCAAAAACCCATCAGTTCCTATTCTTTCTTTGATCGTCTTTATCATCTTATCTATATATATTACAAATACCAAACAACTCGTTGGTGCCCCTTGTCGCACTCCAACCGAAGATTCCACAGTAGCAGACTTTAAGATGTTTTTCGTACATTTGTACATATCCTGGAGTGCTAAAAGCATGAGTTTACCACACCCTATCGACTAAGTGTTCTAGCATCTTTTTTCGAGGTACTTTATCATATGCCTTACTGTAGTCCACAAACAACACATACAACTTTTTCTTGTATTGGACAAAATCAATTAATAAATGCAAAGACAGTATTTGCTCAACACATCCCCTTCCCTTTAGCACCCCTGCCTGGCACTTATCAATGAAACACCATAGTGATAATCTATTCATTAGCAGCATATCATAAATTTTGGTAAGGGTATTCATAATACTAATTCCCCGATAATTGCTGCAATCAAATGTTTCCTTTTTTGAACAAGGTTATCAGTTTATTACTACACCAATACAAAGGATACCATGTAAACAGAAATATGTAGTTAAAAATTGTAAGAATGAACAGTTTCCATGCAATAGGTAAGGCTGCAAATAACCCAGGACATATCCCAATTAAACTCCTATTTTTCTTCAAATTCACCACCACGCACTCCAATTCTCTAGCTGTAAAAGGATCATCCAAAATAGAACTATAGGGTGCACCACTAACGTCAAAGTTTTCCTCACCCTGGATAACAATAGGATTCAATAATTCCTCAAAATAAGCTTTAAACTGGGCATCCTCTGGGCCTTCATCACTTTTATCGGAAACATTCCCCTTCCAATCTATGGCACGCCAGATCACCTTTGGGTCATCATGGCTCAGCAAACGTTTCCACCGATGGTGCCTTTGGTCCCATTCATACACACACAGCTCCCAACAAACGTTGGTTATCATGATCACAGGGAATGTTGATAGCATCATTTATTTTCTTTGAGACTTCTTCAAAAAATACAATAGAAGTAAAGTTTGATTTATGTCTAAAGTTTATTTTCTTCACTACTGCATGTTTCAGTAGAGGTAGTCCAAAAGTAATAAGTTTGTGCACTGGGGAGATAGTACATATCTCTTCTACATTCATATCTGATACAATGTTATTCATTCCATCACTTAAAACTAGGTCCAACGTAAGCCCTGTTAACGTAGTTGCACAGTCGACATTATTCACCAATTAATTTGATTCCAATAAATCACTAAATGCTAAAGCATCAAGATTTGATGTGTCATCCATCCAAAGATTGAAGTCTCCATATATAACTAATTCATTTTTCGCTATAATAATTATCTCAATGAGAGCACTGAATTCTTCAAAGAAGATAATTTATTAGCATTTGTTCCCGGAGGCTTGTAAACTGTTACAACGAATATATATATATATATATATATATATATATATATATATATATATATATATATATATATATATATATATATATATATATATGCGTGAAGTTTATTTCTATATATTCAAAACTTGTTACACTAGTTATTTTTAACATTTTGAGATTCGAGTAACCTTTATAAATAAAGAGTCCGACACCCCCACCAGACCTAGCCTCTCGGAATCTGCAAAGTGTGTGTGTGGGGAGGGGTCATTTCAGTGATCTTAGCCTTGTCAAAGTTATTTAACCATGTTCAAGATGATACTAGTATGTGCAATTATTTCGCGTTCACTAATTCTCGAATTTGAATAGTTTTATTACCAACAGATTGCATATTCACGTAGCCACAGTTTATGACATCCTTAGTATCCATGATCAGTTTTTTTTCTGTTAGTCTTTTCAATTCTTGAATTTACTATTTGATCATTTAGTTTGTTTAACTTTAAGCAGTTAATACACTTTGGCAGTTGCGAATTACACTCCTCGGTGGAATGTTTTTCTGAACATTTCCCACAGACTTTATCATCAGTCTTAAACTTGCAATCTTTTTCAAGATGTCCATACCTCTGACTGTGGTAGCAGGTTTTCAGGTGGTACGTATTACGTATGTCATAAGTACCCCCTCGCAACATAGCTTTGTCACCATTACCATGAATAGCCATCCGAACTTCAGGATCATATTTCAACATGTAGTGGGTAGTCCCACCTGCAGCATTTTTCTTCCATGCCGCACTTATCTTCTTTCCTATGTTCTGGATTTGGTCCAGGTAATGATTTCTTTGAATCAAGGCATTTACTACTTCATCTTCATCATTTTACAAATTGCATATCATTATTTTTGGTTTTAATTTTTATTTTTTTCTCGTCTCATTATCGGCAATCAATGTCTGAATTTTGTTTGCTGCTTCCTCTCTGATGTTTTCGTTAGCAAAGTTTACAATATTTCCATTTGAAGTTGACCTCATGTTAAGTATTGGCATGTCCTATGTGCCTGTTCGACCTCATTTTTTCTTGCCGTAATTTTAGTTGTGTTTGCTGCTTTACCTACCAGCAGATTTTTTTCCTTAACTTTGTCACTGTATGTCATTTTCTCTGGTTTTGGGTCCATAAGTGTTTAAAGTGTTGCCTAATTGATGCCATATTCATAGCTAGATTATCGACCTTCTCAGTGAGGTCAGTGGTCAGGGTGGAATCTGCTGCATGGGCGCTAAGCCCCACAACATTGTTTTCCAATTCAGCAATTCTCGCGTCTTGTTCGCTCATAGCCTCTTCTCTCATACTCAGTAATTCCTTCAATTTTGATATACATAGTGTATATATATGTATGTATATGTATATATGTATATATACATATATATATATATATATATATATATAACTTGGCTGTTATGACATTTCATGTTTAATACTTCTTTATCAGTGATGCTTGTCGATATAAACACACACTTCTCACGATAGAACCTATTGCAATCACATCCTATTCATTTTTTCCGGTCTCCCTCCGTGGTTTCATATATTGGGCAGTACTCGGAGTCAGGGACAGACATGATGGGTTATTTCTTCTCACTTTAGTTCCTCCATGAAATTAAAAGTACCCTGACACTAGCACGACTTTTTGCCACGAATTTGTCGTGGCAAGTCGTGACATTTTGTGGCACGAACTGGGAGAAAAAAAAAAAAAAAAAAAAAAAAAAAAAAACCACCCTCAGAATCACAGCTGACCTGTCCACATTGACAAGAACTGGGATGACGAGTTCACGCATAGTTTTCACATAGTTTGCGCACTTCCCGCATCGTCCCGACGAGTTCACGAACAGTTCGTGCTTAGTTCACAACTCGGTCACGAAATTTTGTCGTGGCCAAAATTTTGAACATTTCAAAATTCTCGTCACGACATGCCACGATGTCACGACGGGTTTACGAACACTTCACGCCAGTTCACGACGAGTTCACGCCAGTTCACGACTCGAGTCGTGACAATGCGGGCCACAAATTCGTGCAAGTGTCAGCCTGGCTTAACTAATATATTTTCAATGATTTCACAAGAAAGAAACACGGCTCAGGGTAAATTTTGAAGAGCTCCACGCAAACACGTCAACAATCCACGACGGCTAACTATGGAATTATAATTGGAACCATATTAATTGGTAACCTGTCTTTTTATATATCTAAATGTTTTATATATATATATATATATATATATATAAATATATATATATGTATATATATAAATATATATCTTTATATATATATATATATATATATATATATAAATATATATATATATATATATATATATAAATTTGTGTGTATATACACATAGCCTACATATCATATATATAAGTGAATATACAACACATACAGCCGTTTATAGACCACTGCAGGACAAAGGCCTTAGACATGTACTTACTCATGTCTGAGGTTTGGCTATTCCATCACCATGCTGACCAGTGCAGAATGGTGATGGGGCAGACTTTAGTTTGACGGCTTACAGCAAACCAACCTAGCATAGGTGCCCCTGACTAGTATATATTTGCAGATCATGGCGATACACAAACTCTTCCACCAGGTACTGATATTCTCTCCCTTGCTCCCTATTAAAAGAGAGAGAGAGAGAGAGAGAGAGAGAGAGAGAGAGAGAGAGAGACCTAGCATAGGGGCCCCTGACTAGCACAGATTTGCAGATCATGGCGATACACAAACTCTTCCACCAGGTACTGATATTCTCTCCCTTCCTCCCTATTAAAAGAGAGAGAGAGAGAGAGAGAGAGAGAGAGAGAGAGAGAGAGAGAGAGATTAATTAGTACCTTGAATCATCAGGTTATGAAAGGTGTGTTAAGAATAACAAATGTCTCTCGAATACGAACAGAGAGGACCATTAATTGCAAGTGTGACATTCTGCTCTCCAGAGGATACGGCGTGACATTGACCGAAGACTTCCTCCTACCGGTTAGAGTTTCAAAGACAAAATATAACGACCAAAATATATCTAGACTCTTTAGAAAAAAACACAACCTGAGAGAGCAGATAGTATTAGTTTAAAATAATTCAATGGTGACAGTAATTTTTTTTCGTCATGTAGAGGTACTGGCCATGTACAATGAAAGCAAAGGCAGAGGTTTGTGTTTTTAGAAGCAAGTTACGAGTAGTATGGACACCTATGTAATTCGTTAACCTACTATCAATATGTATAGGAATAAGAAGCCAGGCGTTACTACAAGCCAAGGAAGTACAAAAGGCAATATCGATAACAATATGAATAAAATATGCAATAGGTTGAAAATACCATGAAATTTATAGAACAGGTTTACACATTATTTTGAAGGAGTCGAATGCTGAAATAAAATATCACTGTAAGATAGTTGGGATATTTATCTAAATCTTGTTGAAATAAAATAATAAGAAAAAGCTATTATCTTGGAAACTCTTTAAGTAGCCCAAATAGTAATTCCCTGAAGTCCATAAAACACTCTTCTTAGTGAGTGAGAGAGAGAGAGAGAGAGAGAGAGAGAGAGAGAGAGAGAGAGAGGTTTAGTGTTTGATCTATCTGGAGCTAATCATACTTCAATAAATATTGTGTTGCTTTTTATTACTAGCCGGGCTACAACACTAGTTTGATGTTATATATGGGGAAGCAGTCCAGTGCGGTAAGGAAATAGAAAAATAACGAATAAACTATGTATGAAATAATCGAAAATATATAAGTAAATATAGTAAGATCAGCAACAACGTTAAAATACCGTATATAATCAATGAAATGAAATGAGACTAGATCAACCTGCTCAACTGAAAAGCAATGGCAACAATTTTGAGCTTCCGAAGTTCCTTCCACCGACCTAATGTCTTTGAAAAGTAAATTTGGAATCAAGAATCACACAAAATTTTAAATGCGTTGTATACAGTTAACGATAAATTATCAATGAATATATATGGATGTTGAAGAGCCATTTTCCTTGACCTACTTACAATCATGCTTTGAGTTTTGTTAAGGTTCAATTTCACCCCTACTATTTGCCCCATACACTAATTTTCACTAAAGCTCTATCATAGGATTCAGACCCCATAGGTATATATATCCCAGAGGTGAAATTGATGTAAGGCAGTAGCATCATCTGCATATGCAACAAGCTTGTTTTCTAGGTCAAACTACATACGTGTTTATAGTACGAAAAGCAATGGGCCGAGAACATTACCCTGAGGAACACCACTTAATATATTCCTATATTCACTATAGGAATATCATAGGTAGGAGAAAGGATTAATGAGGTGAAATCGTTAAATATTTAAGAAATATGATCTTTAATGCAGGATCTTGAAAATTTGACTTTAATGAAATACGGGAAAAGCAAATCAGACAATGGCTAGGTTAAGTAAAATTTGGAAATCAAATCACCTGGCATTACAAAAAAATCAGGCTATAAATCAGTTTATTGAGATCGGTGTTACTGTAAGGATATTAGTTTCGTATGACATTGAAACAATATCCAACAGATTTTGTAGATCTGAGAACAAAGCCCTCAGAAGAATGTTGGGAGCTGAATGGCAGGACAGGATTAGAAATGAAACTATAAGAGAGATTACTCGAGTACCAAATGTGGATAAGATCATGGTGAGGGGTACATGGAGATGGTTTGGTCACGCTCTTAACACTGCCCAAGAGAGATTAGTTCACCAAACTTTCAACTGGGCTCCACAATGCACTAGAAGAGTTGGAAGACCCAGGCCTACATGGCTGATGACTACGAAGCGGGAAGTAGGAGATAATGAATGGAAAAGTATTGACTTAAAAGCTCAAGATAGAGTCGACTGGCGAAATCTAACCTAGGCCCTTTGCGTTAATATGCATGGAAGGAAATGATGATGATGACTCACAACCGTGCCCATCAACAATCATTCTCTGCAATCTATTACTTAAAAACTTGATAATGATACTAAGAAAAAAAATATCAACTCCCATCTGTTTCCGTTTAAAAACAAAGGCCTCATGATTAATGTGATAAAAGGTAGAAACTTAAATTAAGACCAATCATACGAAAGTCCTAACCACAATCAATGACACATTAAAGACGCATGAATCAATTCAACAAGATTTTAACGGAAATATATATATATATATATATATATACATATATATATATATACATACATATATATATATATATATACATATATATATATACATACATATATATATATATATATATACATACATATATATATATATATACACATATACATATACATATATATATATATATATTTATATATATATATATATATATATAAATATATATATATATATATATACACACACATATATATATATATATATATACACACATATATATATACACACATATATATATATACACACACATATATATATATATATGTGTGTGTGTGTGTGTGTGTGTTAGGAACAAATAAGTACTCTTATACAACAGAGCACAGATGAAAATCCCCGCAATAAGCCTAAGTCAAAATAAACAACATATTATCTTATGGAGGCTCTGACTCAAAATCAAAATTTATTACCCTAATTTCGGAGGAAATTAATTCAATAAAAAAAATGGCCATTGCATTTTCTCAGGAACTTGGCCAACATCGGAAATTATTAGGTCCCCCGATAGAATTTCCAGTTGTGCAGAAAAAGTTTTCGAATTAATTTCCTCAGGAATGCCGTAACTTTTACAGGAAAAAGAAAGAAAAAATGAGGAGCAAAAAAGAAGCGTTGTGTAAAAAAGAGCAAACCCAACTAACTTATCTTAGGCATAATTAGGAAAATAAAACTTCTTGTTACAAGGAAAGTTAAAAAAAAAAAAAAAAAAAAAAAAAAAAACTCTGGAGGAAATCAATATCAAACGAATTACCATGCATCTCTCAAGTAACAATAAAATAGTTCCAGAAAAAATCAAAACAAACGGAAATCATTAATCTATCTTGTTATTGAATACAATCGCGCAGTATACGATTACTACTTACAATTGAGAGAGTTTAATAACAAGACTCATACTCTTCTCAAGTTGAAGACTATCACTAAATATAGTTCAGCAATAGTAATCCTCTTCAAACTATTTACGAGAGGTTTATGATAACCTTCAAACACTCCAAGAGAGAAATTGCTTCTTAAAAATTATGCAAACACAACGCGCGTTGTTGTTATTATTATTATTATTATTATTATTATTATTATTATTATTATTATTATTATTACTTGCTAAGCTACAACCCTAGTTGGAAAACCAGGATGCTATAAGCCCAGGGGCTCCAACAGGTAAAATAGCTCAGTGAGGAAAGGAAACAAGGAAAAATAAAATATTTTAAGAACATAACATTAAAATAAATATCTCCCATATAAACTATAATAAAACAAGAGGAAGAGAAATTAGATAGAATAGTGTGCCCGAGTGTACACTCAAGCAAGAAAGCTCTAACTTAAGACAGAGGAAGACCATGATACAGAGGCTATGGCACTACCCAACACTAGAGAACAAGGGTCTAATTTTGGATTGTCCTTCTACTAGAAGCGTTGCTTACCATAGCTAAAGAGTCTCTTCTACCCTTACCAAGAGGAAAGTGGCCACTGAACACTTCCAGTGCAGTAACCCTTAGGTGAAGAAGAATTGTTTGGTAATCTCAGTCTTGTCTGGTGTATGAGGACAGAGGAAAATAAGTAAAGAATAAGGTAGACTATTCGGTGTGTGTGTGTGTGTGTGTGTGTGTGTGTGTGTAGGCAAAGGGAAAATGAACCGTAACTACAGAGAAGAATCCAGTGCAGTACTGTCCGGCCAGTCAAAAGACTCCATAACTCTCTAGCGATAGTATCTCAACGGGTGGCTGGTGCCCAGGCCAACTTACGCCCTATAATATCCTATTATATCAGGGAAACTTTACAAACATAAATACACGAAGATATAAATGACATATTTTAGCAGTAACAGACAACTGGAGAGAGGAGGAATTCTCCCATTTGCAAAGGATAATTACCATAGTTATGGAAAAATCTAGAAATGAAACGCATATTGCAGGACATTTAAAAGCAAAAAAAAAAAATCTATCTGCAGGGATTGTCGATCTCCTTTATGAAATATAACTGTGGATATTAAATGAGAATGGAAGAAAAATGTTTTAGATGTTGGATTGAACGCAGAGGTGGAAAATGAATCGCATAAACAAATAGGAAGGACGAATCATATTATTTTGACGTGGGTTGGTAATGTAGAAAGACCATACGATACTAGCTCAGTGAAAATAGTTTATATTCCAGAACCTCGGGGAGTATAGGATGGGCCTAGATATGCATTAAGTGCAAGATCCAGTGCAAGGTTAATGGTGAATGGCATAAGTGTTTGTATAGGTTCGATGCACTACTGACGTTTTAAAAAATCCTTATGGTTAACCGAAGCAACAACAATATAAAAATCAACGTGCATATCTCGAAATAATTGTAAAAACAGTCGTGGTGGATATAACAAGTCAGATGAAAAGTATATAATTAATACCCTACTTTTCCTATACAAAATATAAATAGGAAACAAATTCAGACGTCTATATTAACAGTTTAAAAGATGGAAACTTCTAAGCAAGTTTGTTTTAAACACGAATACTGGCTAATACTTATTGCAATCGGCACTCGTCCTATCGTTTGGGAAGAGCAAAGTACACTATTTTTTCCATCCTTTAGAAACAATATATTCTTAAGAATAAAGGAGATACAAAAATGCATGTAGAGCTAAATAACAATATCATTCAATAAAGCCTTTGTTTATCTGAATTCCATATTTTTTTATTTACCACATTGTTCTTTTAAAATAAAAATTTCGTTTTTGTTTTTCCTTTAATTCAATATCAACGATTACCCAACAATATAAAACTCCTACATAAATAATTTTGCCCATGGAATATAAAACATCCTAATCAATTAGGGTATTTGTAATTAGTATCCGAATGGACTCAAAGAGATAGGAAAATGCTCACGGACTGATACACGAGTACAAAAAATTAAAACTAAAATACGACGAGATATAGTTTCATTTCTGGCTGTATGTAGTTCAAATGTTTATTGAACAAAACTTCCAACTTTATTCCAAACCTCATCCATTTGGAAATGATGATTCTGCAACTATGGCGTTTCAGATTCAATGGTCGAAAGAAGGTAATTGGCGTTATCGTTCAACAGTTAGTTACAGATCAATAGAACGCTGGCCGATTGGCCAGTTAGATTTAAAGTACAAAGGAAACTGGAAAACCAATACCTCGTTTAAACGACAAGAAGGGTCAATATATAGCAAAGCTGCTGATGGAATATTAACCTTAAATGACATAATCGTTGCCCATATGTTTATGTATGACTGCTTTTAGTTATAATAGTGTATAACAACTCTCACCTATTTAAATTTTGTTGCTCTGAGAGCTATTGATTTCTAAAGGCAAATAATACATCCATTTCACGTACGTATAATATGACGCTAAAATATAATTCTCTTTTGACAGTAGTGAGTCAGACACCTGAATGATGTAGCTTACGCAATAAATGTGGTCAATGATTTAGCACTATTCGTTTATTACCTTTTTAGTACTATCTTTACATATGTTACTATCAAAATGCGTTATGCCTATGATTATGACTGCGATAAAGGGATAACTCGGTGTATCCCAAATGAGTTCAGGCAATAATCATTACCTCAACGCCCACACCTCCCTTAATCCAGCTGTCTCTTCTTCAGTGTTTCTACGAGGGAGAATAAATCTACCCTTACTGATTATCCTAGAAGTGCCTATAAAGTGTAATAACTTGTATATATTATATCATGCATGTCATTTTTAATTAAGCTTTGTTATTATTATACGTTGTTTGATAAGAAGACGGCATTTTTTACTTTCAAACCAAAGTAACAGAGTTCAGAATAGACTGCTTATTACCCTACTGTATAGTACCGAAAAATCACCCTACACAAGGTCTAATAGCCTTATTTTAAAGTATTTTTATCTAAAGTGGTAATTCAGACATCTATGTTCGCAAATAATCCACATATGGTACTTTGTACTTCGTGTTACATTTTATAATTAATTCACTCATTATGCTGGAGTTTTAATGGGGTGTGTAAACTGTACGAGAACCGTCTGTCACAAACAGCTGATACGATACTACGAGCGGCTACTACCATTGTCGTGTTAGGCTGTTCGTCTGAGCAGTTTGCCTACCCTCTACGCGAGTTTCTTTGCAAGATATATCAGCTATGTAACGAATATGGACTGTAGTTGGGTACACCATACAACCGATTTAATGACGAAGTGGTGAAGAAGAATTATCTAAGAGGAATAATGCGTTTAAACGGAATATATGTCTACCATCAAGATCTTGGCCCAATATATTAGGTCATTTGTCTTTATAAGAAAGAAGTCAATCTCAGATTCTGATCGAGAATTGCTTCTAAATCAAAATTTTATTGCTACCAACAGTGGCAGTATTTCTCTCAAAACAGCCA
>NC_090739.1:20741011-20828511 GCF_036898095.1 Palaemon carinicauda
TAGGTGTAGAAGGAGATGATCATTGATTCAACCCATAAATAGAGATAAAAAGTCGGATATAATTGGTCAACATAGCAGAGCCGACACATGCAAGCGCAGACATCAGGCCAAGGACACCAAAAGACCAACCATGCCCGAAACATTGACCTTGTCCCAGGAGTCAACCAGCGAAGATTCTGGTAGTGAGACTTCTGGGCACAGCTTCAGCTCCTGTTCTGGTGTCAGTTCAGCCGACACTGTCTCTATCGAACATGTCCGTTCCCTCCACTCAGATCGCTGTCTGTCTCACCTGCTTAGACTCTAGGAAGAGCCCCAAGCCTGGGATCTTGCAACTAGAAACTGGCCAGAGTTTTGACCGATTCCTGGGGTATTTTGAGGCCTACTGTGCCAGTAGGTATACTGCAAGAAGCTCTGGCCGGTGGACTGCTCACCTAGGAAAGTTCCCGAAGAGGGAAACCAAGGAGGCTTTCTCAGCAATAGGGGTCCAAAGATCTTATACCCCTACATGAAGCAACGCCTCCTCGATTGGTGCCAAGAAGCCCGAGAGAGGCGTGATGCAGGGGGGAAGGCCCGTTTCACTTTCAGCAGTGCCACCTATGGAGAGGGCAAGCTACTAAAGATTTATGCCGTGCAGTTGGCCTCCCTGTACAGGTTGGTATATCCTCGGCGTAGCTGTAACCGGAGAGAGCCAAGATGAAAGCTCCACAGAACGGTTCCAAGCAAAGCTGCAAGTTGGCTGGAGCAGTCTCTGGCCACTATTAATGTCTCCGCTGGCCGTCAGGCCACTTGGCAGGATGTTCTACACCTGTTGAATGTTCTCGATGAGGCATCTCGTCAGCGAAGCCAAAAGGCAGAGGAATTTATCCTTAGTCATGTGGGACAGTCATGGCACGGCTCATATGCCAACAGGCACTGCCCCCAACCCTTCACTTGCACCTGACCAAGTGTACCCTCGCACTCCTCCTCGACCTGTCCCCAAATGTGCACCTGTGGAAGTGTGCCTGCCACCACTTCGCACTCCAGATAGTTCTCCTCAGTTCCAGGAGGTACTGTACTTGGTGCAAGAAACCAGGGCACCTCGTGGACAAGTGTTGCTGACGCCTCAACCTGTGCATACGCTGAGGTTCGGCCAACCAACATGTCACACAGTGTGGGCAATAGGCGTCCCTGATGCACAGATCACCTGTCCAGAAGACAGCCACTGCCCGCAGACCTGGGAGGGAGACCACCTCCGTCCAGACTCATGCTAGGTGGAGGGCAGTACCCATGAATGTTACAGTACACCAACTCTGTCGTCCTATTCTGGTTCAACCAGCAGCAGGGAGAGCCAAAGTGGGAGCAAGCCCAGTGCTCCTTCCCGGACTGCTGAGAGGAAGAAGAAGAACAAGAAGTCAAAGCCCAGGAAGTTATCAAGAACCGAGGAGTATCATAGAGCATTAAACACCAGGCCTTCGATGCAGACAATGGGGCTACATCGAAGGAGGGTGTGAGTGCTAGGAAGCATGCTCCTAGTATTCCGGTGGCAGCCTCGGAAATCTGATTTCCAAGGTTACCCTCCCCCCCCACCTGAAAAGGTCATTGCACATCCAATGACTCTTTCAGGATTAGCCAGTGATAACCCGTCCTCGACACTGTCCAGAACTTCTCCAACCAATTCCTCCAGGGAGGAAGCAAGAACCGAGGCTGTATTGAAAACCCTTCGTAGGGTTAACTTGGCGGAACTTGCTCCTGTACCGAACATGGTTGTCCCAGTGACCATGTCTGAGTTTCCATCGGGAGCATTGGATGCTCTCATTAACTCCAGAGCTAAGTTCAACCTTCTGCCATTAATGTAGTGCAGGATTACCAGCTGCAGATGGTACCCGACACCATTGGTCTAAAGGGTTTAGGGCAAACAGGACCTAAGACCTTAGGTAGTGTACTGTTGACCTCTATAATGCATGGAATGCAATTCGCCCCAAGGGTCTTCCATGTAGTGCCTTCAGGGACTATGGCTGAGCATGTAGTGCTTGGTTACCAGTTCTTGAGAGCAAATGGGGTGATAGCTGACGGAGCTCATAATCGGCTGAGAGTTGGCAGTACTCCCCAAGAGCCTCTTTGGGAGTATTATGTCCCAATACATGGAGTCTGTTGTCAGTAAGTGCTTTACGCACTTATCCACACAGCCGATTCAATCAGGATTGCTGGTATTGAGCCCATACTTGTTCCTGTTACTGTAGACTTTCCTAAGGGATTTCACACCTGTTTTAGGTGCCCTGCTTGTCTGTCCAACTGTTGGCCGGAGATGTATTATGATGGCGACATCATAAACCCCCGTCTGTCAAGAAAAGCTACAGCGATCCCTGGCATCCTAGAATTGAAAGATGGAAAAGCCTCAGTTTTAATAATGGTTTATCTAAAGGAACTGCCAAGATCAAGAAGGGTGATCTCTTGCGAAGGTATTCACCATGGCAATGGTGGATGCTCCTCTATCCTGCCTCATAGCACAGGAGTGTGACCTGACACCTGAACCGAATGTATTGGAAGAGATAGATAATCTGTCTATATCCAACGAACTGGGCTCTTCTCAGAAGGACCAGTTCTGTCAAATGCTTTGACTTCATCTTCTGGTCATCAGTACTAGTGATGATGATGTGAGACAGTGCTCAAGCACACCAATACGCATCCACCTGTATGACGAGACACCCATTTATCAGAGGGTTCGACGGTTTGCAAAACCAGTCGCTGACCCTGAGGAACAGTGCAAGGAGTTATAAGAACTGGGTATTATTGAACCCAGTATCTCACCCATTGTTCCAGTCCGAAAAAAGGACAACAGTATACGGTTGTGTGTGGACTGCAGTAGTCTGAATAAGATGACTGTCTCTGATAAGTCGTGTCTTACATAAGGTAAGGCAATCTACACACACACGCACTGATAAGTTCCCAAAGCCAAACGGCAGATTCCTTATTTGGGTTTCAAGGAGTCAAATATTTTACAACCCTTAACCTTCTTTGTGGACACTATCAGTTACTGTTGGCAGAGGACAGTAAAGAATACACAGCTTTCTCTACGGCCTTTGGGCACTGGTAGTTCAGACGCTTATTGTTTGGACTGAAGAATGCACCTGCAGTGTTCCAGAGAGAACTGCACAGTATTCTCTAAAAGTTCCCGACAGCCAAGGTGGTTGTCTACATTGATGATATTTTGATCCTTGGGTCTTCTTTCGGGGAACACCTGAAACTGGTAGAACGAGTTTTGGCTACTCTCCAGAAGCACAGACTCAAGATAAAACTCGGGAAGTGTTCTTGGGTTCAAGTCGAGGTAAAGTATCTTGGTAATCTGGTTGGACGTTCTGGTATGTGTAAGCTGCCAGAATATATCCAGAAATTGAAGGACTTCCCTAAACCTACCACTGTGAGTGAGTTACGGGGATTCCTGGGACTGGTAAACTTCCAACAGAAGTTTATCCCCATGCGCTCACAGATAGCCAAACCGTTATCTGCAAAGACTGGAGGACATAAATCCTAAGGGACCAGAACACTGAAATGGACAGCAGAAATGGACTGTGCCTTTGTGTGCTTGAAGGAACTGATCAAGGAGGACATTATGTTGTCGTACCCTGACTACTCCGCTGATGCTAAACCTTTGGAGTTGTTTGTTGCACTTCGGGAGAGGGTGCTGGTGCTTGTCTGGGCCAGGAGTCCTTCAAGCATCCAGGGGAGCGTTGGGTGATAGCGTACAAATCCATGACCTTTCTTGACTGCGAGATTCATTACTCTACCATTGAGCATGAGTTGGCTGCTCTGCAATGGGGAGTGAAAACCTTCAGTGATTCATTCTGATCACCATCCCCTGATGTATCTTTATGACATGAAGATGGTGACCAGTCTTCTAGCACAGACACTGGAGTACCTGTCTAATTTAACTTTGTTGTTAACTGCTGTACCGGTGATCAGAATGCCACAGCAGACTGGTTATCCGCTGCCCCGTGTTAACCAACTGTTTGCTTGCTACTGAACCTACCACTCCCAAGTTGCCTACTGGGCTGGCCTTGTATAAGGAGGTTCATGGTGGTCCAGATTCTCTCATAGAATCCTTGGAGCTAGTCGTGAACTGCTGGATGGAAGGGTCAGGTGTTGCACCCGACTCAGCTGATAGCATTTATTATACAGTGAACCCTCGTTTATCGCGGTAGATAGGTTCCAGTCGCGGCCGCGATATGTGAAAATCCGTGAAGTAGTGACACCATATTTACCTATTTATTCAACATGTATATTCAGACTTTTAAAACCTTCCCTTGTACGTAGTACTGTTAACAAACTACCCTTTAATGTACAGAACACTTAATGCATGTACTACAGTACCCTAAACTAAAACAGGCACAAATATTAAAGGTGATTTTATATCATGCATTTCCTAAACATGCTAAAAAGCACGATAAAAAATGGCAACCAATGTTTTGTTTACATTTATCTCTGATCATAATGTAGAAACAAACTGGAGGTAGAGCTTTGCTTATTACCCAGACATATTTCCCATACTTTTCCCTTAGAACTACATCACATCTTCCTACTTTAGATATATATATATATATATATATATATATATATATATATATATATATATATATATATATATATATATATATATATATATTTATATGTATACACATATACATACCTACATATATAGATAAATACATGCATACATATATATATATATATATTACTGTATATATATGGGTTATGGAAAAAATCCGCGAAGTGGTGAATCCGCGATGGTCGAACCGCGAAGTAGCGAGAGTTCACTGTATATGAAAAATAAAATAAATTCAATTAAAACCATAAAAGTTAAGATGTCATTATAAAAGTTAAATAGTTTTCAGAAGACCTGCTTCTGAAATAAATCTAAAAAAGCTGCTCGCATAGTAGGACACATCATTTCCAAGAATCTTGACAAGGATGAACCTGCCATCCTCACCTCGAGCCTCAAACAGATATCTATTTCTTAACTTATTATAATTAGGGCATTCGGTCAACAAATGCCTCACTGTTACAGGTACTAAACAGTCATCGCAATACGGTTGGTGTTGGCCCTTCAGAAGAAACATGTGTCCATTTTCGGGTCATCATGTCATACCTCCAAGGAGATATGACATTTGTTACTTCTCTCATTTTATTGCCATCTTGACTATCCCAGTGCTGTTGCCATTTATTAAAAAAAAAAAATCTTGATGGTAGGTAGGAAATCATTACAGGGAATGGGATACCTTCTTGGTAGCAACTCGGATGCAGCATTCTTCGCCAGTAAATCTGCCTTCTCATTCCCAGACACTCCTACATGTGCTGGAACCAAACAAAATCGAACCATTATACCTCTCAGTTCAATAATAAAAAGCAATTCTAAAATCTTTAAAACTAGAGGGTTACTAGAATCAAAAACTTCTAAAGCTTGAAGAACACTATGTACTTCAAATCCAACGCCAGCATCAGATTTGGAGCCATCAGTATATATTAAAGTCGATCCCCATGTTCTGTAACATGTTCCATAAAAAGAGACCTTGATTCTACGTCAGTCATATTCTTCTTAACTCAATAAAGTATTTACAAAAAGATACCTATGGTAATTTCCATGGAGGCATTGATGATACCTTAAATGGAAGCACCCTAGTTCTAATTATATCAAGACTTTAACAATTGTTTCACCCCAAAGCCATAAGGTTGAGGAGATTTCAGGTGCAGCTCAAAGTATGTTGCGTGCCTTACAAGGCTTGCAGTCTGAAAGGCTAAAGAGTTAGGGAGTCTTTGCAATCTAAACCAATACCGAATAATATAAGACATTTGGAAAAAGTCTAGAGGGAACTCTCCAGCATCAACAAGGATACTTGGGATAGGTGAAGTTCTAAACGCTCCTGTGGACAATCTAATACCAGCATGATGTACTGAATCTAATATTTTTAACTGGCTTGGGGTGGTTGAGGAGTATATTTCACATCCATAACTAATTTTGGAAAAAACCAAGGCCTTGTAAAATTTAATAATAGTATTGCAGTCTGCCCCCCTGATGTATGGGACGATACTTTTAAAAGATTCAGAGCCTCAAGACATTTAGCTTTTAACGCTTTCAAGTGAGAAACCTATGTAAGCCTACAATCGAATACCAAATCTAAATATTTAGCTTCACTTACATATGGGATTCGTTGACGTTCAATGTATATATCCGGGTCTGGATGTACTTCCCGGATATGACAAAAATGTACAATAGTAGTTTTACTTGTCAAGAACTTAAATCCATTGATATTGGCCCACTGGATAATTTTGTCAATTGAGAGTTGTAGTTTTCTCTCAACCATTGCCCTTCTAGCTCCAGCAAATGATATGGAGAGATCATCCACAAATAATGTTGAGAGGACATCTCGGGGAATGGCTGAGGATATCCCATTAATTGCTAGTGCAAACAGGGTTACACTCAGCACACTACCCTGAGGAACTCCTCCTTACTGACACTTTCTCTCCAATAGAGTTTCCCCCACTCTCACTTGAAAAACTCTATGTGAAAGAAATGACTGAATAAATAGTGGCAGCTCTCCTCTCAATCCCAAGTCATGAATTGTTATAAGTACTGTATACCATATCGCCATGTAGTATCATATGCCTTTTCAAGGTGCTAAAAATGACAAATTCGTTGATAATCTGTAGTTTTCCTAACTATAAAAACCTTAGCTTTTTAAAAGGGGTATTACTTTCAGCGTAGCTGAAATGACGAACCATTAATTTTTAACAAAGGTTAAATACCCATACCACAAGTTAGCGGGAGTAAGGGAGGGTAGCTTGCTACCACCCACCCTCACACACCTGTGATTGACCTCACTTTGCTTGGAGGTATGACTTCAAAGGGGATAGGGCTGGCAGGTAAGTTTGCTTGAATAGCTAAGGTTTGTATAGTTAGGAAAAATACAAATTATCTACAAATTTGTCATTTGTTCCGTAACTGGAATACAAACCACGCTATTTAATAGGGGTGAATCACCCATTAGGAAGGGTAGACGTCCCATCCAATATGGTATTTTTATTATAAAATAAATTTTTAAATATACTTACCTGGTAGTTACATATATATAGCTTAAATCTTGCGTTTCGACGCGGCACGACAGAAAATTCAAATTCGTGGCGATCGCCACCATGACAGTAGGTGGTCATACATGAGCACCATCACTCGTAGGTTATCAGAACCATTCCCAACGTTCCTCAGAAATTCCATGCCTCTATTTTCAGAGGAGAGGAGGGAGGGCCCTTTTATATATGTAACTACCAGGTAAGTATATTTAAAAATTTATTTTATAATAAAAATGTTATTTTGATAATAAAATAAATTTTTGAATATACTTACCCGGTGATTATAATAGCTGCAACTCTGTTGCTCGACAGAAAACTCTAAGGTAAAACTCGCCAGCGATCACTACACAGGTTGCGGGTGTGCCCAACAGCGCCATCTGTCGTCCAGATACCCAATACTCAATGTAAACAAAGACTCAATTTTCTCCTCGTTCCACTGCGTCTCTATTGGGGAGGAAGGGAGGGTCCTTTAATTTATAATCACCGGGTAAGTATATTCAAAAATTTATTTTATTATCAAAATAACATTTTTCAATATTTAACTTAGCCGGTGATTATAATAGCTGATTCACACCCAGGGGGGTGGGTAGAGACCAGCAACATATGTTTACATTATTATGAGCTAAGAGTTTTTATTTCATTTTAGAAGTTATCAAAATAACAAAAACAAAATAAATAGGTACCTGGTAAGGAAGTCGACTTGAACAATTACTCTGCCTTTTTAAGTACGTCTTCCTTACGGAGCCTCGCGATCCTCTTAGGATGCTGATCGACCCCTAGGATCTGAAGTATCAAGGGTTGCAACCCATACAACAGGACCTCATCAAAACCTCTAATCTAGGCGCTCTCAAGAAATGACTTTGACCACCCGCCAAATCAACCAGGATGCGAAAGGCTTCTTAGCCTTCCAGACAACCCAAAAAACAACAATAAAAACATTTCAAGAGAAAGATTAAAAGGTTATGGAATTAGGGAATTGTAGTGGTTGAGCCCTCACCCACTACTGCACTCGCTGCTACGAATGGTCCCAGAGTGTAGCAGTCCTCGTAAAGAGACTGGACATCCTTAAGATAAAAAGACGCGAACACTGACTTGCTTCTCCAATAGGTTGCGTCCATTATACTTCGCAGAGATCTATTTTGTTTAAAGGCCACGGAAGTTGCGACAGCTCTAACTTCGTGTGTCCTTACCTTCAGCAATGCTTGGTCTTCCTCACTCAGATGGGAATGAGCTTCTCGTATCAACAGTCTGATAAAATAGGATAAAGCATTCTTTGACATAGGCAAAGATGGTTTCTTAACTGAACACCATAAAGCTTCAGAAAGGCCTCGTAAAGGTTTAGTTTGTTTTAAATAGAACTTAAGAGCTCTCACAGGGCATAAGACTCTTTCTAGTTCATTGCCAACCATATTCGATAAGCTGGGAATATCGAACGATTTCGGCCAAGGTCGAGAAGGCAGCTCGTTTTTGGGCAGAAAACCAAGTTGTAGTGAACATGTAGCTTTTTCTGACGAAAATCCGATGTTCTTGCTGAAGGCATGAATCTCACTGACTCTTTTAGCTGTGGCTAAGCATACCAGGAAAAGAGTCTTTAAGGTGAGATCTTTCAGGGAGGCTGATTGTAGCGGCTCGAACCTGTCTGACATGAGGAATCTTAGTACCACGTCTAAATTCCAACCAGGCGTAACCAAACGACGCTCCTTCGTGTTCGTGGTCTCAAAAGACTTAAGGAGGTCCTGTAGATCTTTATTGTTGGAAAGATCTAAGCCTCTGTGACGGAAGACTGATGCCAACATGCTTCTGTAACCCTTGATAGTGGGAGCTGAAAGAGATCGTTCTTTCCTCAGGTATAAGAGGAAGTCAGCTATTTGAGTTACAGAGGTACTGGTAGAGGATACAGATACTGACTTGCACCAGTTTCGGAAGACTTCCCACTTCGATTGGTAGACTCTAAGGGTGGATGTTCTCCTTGCTCTAGCAATCGCCCTGGCTGCCTCCTTCGAAAAGCCTCTAGCTCTCGAGAGTCTTTCGATAGTCTGAAGGCAGTCAGATGAAGAGCGTGGAGGCTTTGGTGTACCTTCTTTACGTGTGGCTGACGTAGAAGGTCCACCCTTAGAGGAAGAGTTCTGGGAACGTCTACTAGCCATCGAAGTACCTCGGTGAACCATTCTCTCGCGGGCCAGAGGGGAGCAACTAGCGTCAACCTTGTCCCTTCGTGAGAGGCGAACTTCTGCAGTACCTTGTTGACAATCTTGAACGGTGGGAATGCGTATAGATCCAGATGTGACCAATCTAGGAGAAAGGCATCTATATGAACTGCTGCTGGGTCCGGGATTGGTGAGCAATATATTGGGAGCCTCTTGGTCATCGAGGTTGCAAAGAGATCTATGGTTGGTTGGCCCCAAGTGGCCCAAAGTCTCTTGCATACATCCTTGTGGAGGGTCCATTCTGTTGGAATTACTTGTCCCTTCCGACTGAGACAATCTGCCATGACATTCAAGTTGCCTTGGATGAACCTCGTTACTAGTGATATGTTTAGACCTTTTGACCAGATGAGCAGGTCCCTTGCGATCTCGTACAACGTCAGTGAGTGGGTCCCTCCTTGCTTGGAGATGTACGCCAAAGCAGTGGTGTTGTCCGAGTTCACCTCCACCACTTTGCCTTGAAGGAGAGACCTGAAGCTTTTCAAGGCCAGATGTACTGCCAGTAGCTCCTTGCAATTGATATGCATTGTCCTTTGACTCGAGTTCCATATTCCAGAACATTCCCGACCGTCTAATGTCGCGCCCCAGCCTACGTCCGATGCGTCCGAGAAGAGAACGTGGTTGGGAGTCTGAACAGCCAGGGGCAGACCCTCTCTGAGGCTGATACTGTCCTTCCACCACGTCAGGCAAGACTTCATCTTCTCGGAAATGGGGATCGAGACCGCTTCTAGCGTCTTGTCCTTTTTCCAGTGAAATGCTAGGTGATATTGAAGAGGACGGAGGTGTAGTCTTCCTAATGACACAAACTGTTCCAGGGATGATAGCGTCCCTATCAGACTCATCCACTTCCTGACTGAACATCGTTCCTTCTTCAGCATGTTCTGGATGCATAACTGGGCTTGGCTTGTTCTGGGGGCCGACGGAAAAGCCCGAAAAGCTAGACTGTGAATCTCCATCCCTAAATACACAATAGTTTGGGATGGGACCACTTGTGACTTTTCCATATTGACAAGGAGACCCAATTCCTTGGTCAGATCTAGAGTCCACTTTAGATCCTTCAGACAGCGACGACTGGAAGAAGCTCTGAGAAGCCAGTCGTCCAAATAGAGGGAGGCTCGGATGTCCGCTAAATGAAGGAATTTGGCTACATTCCTCATCAGCCTCGTAAACACAAGAGGAGCTGTGCTTAGGCCAAAGCACAGGGCTTGAAACTGGTAGACAACCTTTTCGAAAACGAATCTCAGAAAAGGTTGGGAGTCCGGGTGGATGGGGACGTGGAAGTAGGCGTCCCTTAGGTCTAAAGAGACCATCCAGTCTTCCCTTCTGACCGCTGCTAGAACCAACTTTGTGGTCTCCATGGAGAACGTCTGCTTTGTGACAAAGACATTCAGCGCACTGACGTCTAGCACCGGCCTCCACCCTCCTGTCTTCTTTGACACCAAGAAGAGGCGGTTGTAGAATCCCGGGGTTTGATGGTCCGAGACTTTGACCACCTCTCCCTTCTCTAGTAAAAGAGACACTTCCTGTTTCAAGGCTCGTCTCTTGTCTTCCTCTCTGTACCTGGGAGAGAGATCGATGGGAGACGTTGCTAGAGGGGGTTTCCATACAAACGGGATCTTGTACCCCTCTCTGAGCAACTTCACAGATTGTGCATCTGCGCCTCTCTTTTCCCAGGTCTGCCAGAAGTTCTTGAGTCTGGCTCCCACTGCTGTCTGAAGAAGCTGGCAGTCAGACTCTGCCCTTAAAGGACTTGGTTCCTTTCTTCTTTCCTCGTTTCCCTTCGGCACGAGCACCTCCTCTGCTGGAGGCTCTGCCACGAAAGGGCGGAATAAAACGGGACGCTGGAGTGTCCATCCTTGGTCTAGCTGACAAGGTAGGCAAAGGGGTGGCTTTGCGAGCGGAGGACGCAACAAGATCGTGAGTGTCCTTCTGTATCAAAGAAGCGGCAATTTCCTTAATCAGGTCTTCTGGAAACAGGCACTTGGAAAGAGGAACAAACAGAAGTTCGGATCTCTGGCATGGCGTAACTCCAGCTGAAAGGAATGAGCATAGGTTTTCACGCTTCTTAAGGACTCCGGACACAAATGATGCAGCAAGCTCATTAGACCCATCACGTACGGCCTTGTCCATGCAGGACATAATGAGCAAGGAAGTCTCCTTCTCTGTTGGAGATATCTTTCTGCTTAGAGCTCCTAGACACCAGTCTAAGAAGTTAAAAACTTCGAAGGCTCTAAAGATACCTTTCAAAAGGTGGTCCAGGTCCGAAGATGACCACCATATCTTTGAGCGTCTCATGGCAAGGCGGCGGGGAGAGTCTACAAGGCTTGAGAAGTCGCCCTGGGCAGAGGCAGGAACTCCCAAGCCGAGAACTTCTCCCGTGGCATACCAGACGCTCGATCTAGAAGAGAGTCTAGCAGGGGGAAACGTAAAAGCTGTCTTCCCTAAACTCTTCTTGGACTGCAGCCATTCTCCTATAACCCGCAAAGCTCTCTTGGACGAGCGTGCGAGGACGAGTCTAGTAAAGGGAGGAGTGGTTGACGACATGCCTAACACAAACTCTGACGGAGGAGAACGCGGAGCCACAGAAACAAACTGGTCCGGAAACATCTCTTTGAAAAGGGCCAAAACTTTTCTAAAGTCCAAAGAGGGTTGCGTAGACTTAGGCTCGTCCAGTTCTGAATGCGGTTCATCTACGTGTGCAGCAACATCATCATCAGAAAGTCCCTCATCCGATAACTGATGAGGGAACGGCAACGGAGTGGGTAACGGCTGGATAGCTGAGTCCGGTCGCACGGGTGCATGCGTGACTGAGCCGGACGCAACGTCATGGAACTGCTGCCCAGTCTGTGAGCTGGCAACAACCATAGCAGCGCGGGGACGCACAGCGTCTACTCCAGACTGTCTGGACTGATGTGGGTGAGCAGTGGCAACCACACTGGGTTGCGGAGGTTGACGCACCGCGTCAAAACAAAACAACTCTGACGGTTGTTGAACCTCACGAACGTCAACGGAGACCTCCGTGCGTCGCTGAACGTCAACATGCGGCTGGCAGATCACACTGGAACGCATGGGTGGCGGAACTCTCTCAACTGGTGTGCGTGAGAAGGTTACCTCAGCGTCCACAGGACGCACAACCGATCGTGTGGGCGGTTGTAGGCAAGGAGCTGCACTATCTGGTGCGGCAGCAACCTTCTCCGCACGAAAGTCCTGCATAAGAGACGTTAGTTTAGACTGCATGTCTTGCAGTAGAGACCACTTAGGGTCTACAGGAGCAGGTGCGGCGACAGACGGTGTAACTGTCTGAAGCGGTACCGCTTTGCCTCTCTTAGGAGGTGAGCAGTCATCGGATGACTGCAGCGAGTCCGAACTGACCCAGTGGCTACAACTGGGCCGTTGGACTTGTGCGGAAGGGACCGACTTGCGCTTTAACGGTCGTGAGACCTTGGTCCAGGGTTTCTTGCGAGAAACACCTTCCGAAGACGAGGTATAAATGGGCTCTCTCGTCTTAGTTAGGCAGGGGCGATCTTGGGTAGATACGCCCGATACCACGGAGGGAACGTCTGTTCGCTGATTAAAGCCTCTCGAACCCATTTGTCGTACGACATTGCTTCTCCCCTGGACTTGGGAGCTTGCAAGAGGTCCCGGACTAGGAGGATGACAGGCACGAACAGACGAACCCTCAAGCGCAACACTATCCACAACACTATCACTCACTTTAACACTTCCCACTGCACTTTTGCACTTCAGCTCCTTCACATCCGCCATAAGTTGATTACGGTCACTAGCAAGGGTCTCAACTCTCTCACCCAGAGCTTGGATGGCACGCATCATATCAGCCATCGAAGGTTCCTGAGTGCCAGGAGGGGGATTAGGAGCAACCACTACAGGGGAAGGAATAGGTTGTGGGGCATGAGGAGAGGAAATATCAATAGAACGAGAGGAACTTCTCCTAACTCTCTCTCTCTCTAGCCTACGTGTATACTTTTGGAATTCGATAAAATCGAATTCCGAAAGCCCAACGCACTCCTCACACCGATCTTCCAATTGACAGGTTTTATCCCGACAATTGGAACAAACAGTGTGAGGGTCGATAGAAGCCTTCGGAAGACGCCTTGAACAGTCCCTAGCATTGCACTTCCTAAATTTTGGGACTTGTGAAGGGTCAGCCATTTTGAATTGGTCAAAGGGGAATTCAAAAAACTATCAAAAAGTCATCAACAAAGAATCCGTTATCAAAAAGAGTTCAAGGATTTGTGTGAAGAGAAACCCTGCACAGCGAAAGCTCAAAACTAGAATAATGTACTTCACCAATTAGTTGTGAAAAAACTCCAGTTTAGCAACAGCGAGTAAGTACGTCTTGTCGATAGCACGACAGAGAGAAAATTGAGTCTTTGTTTACATTGAGTACTGGGTATCTGGACGACAGATGGCGCTGTTGGGCACACCCGCAACCTGTGTAGCGATCGCTGGCGAGTTTTACCTTAGAGTTTTCTGTCGAGCAACAGAGTTGCAGCTATTATAATCACCGGCTAAGTTAAATATTGAAAAATACCATTTTTAAATATTTAACTTCCTGGTAGTTACATATATATAGCTGATTCACACCATTGGTGGTGGGTTGAAAACCTCATCCCATCGGGAATTCGTATAATTATTAATAACTACAAATAGTAGTACTAACAATCTGGTTCTAACCTGATAAGGAAGCTGGCTTCACAATGATACTGCCCAATTTCGCCTGCATTCCTTAAGAGACTCAGCAATCCACTCAGGGGGCTGTAAAAGTCTCTTGGGGCTGCCACAAGGTCCTCTACCTTAGCGTGGCTAGACCACCACCCTTGCAAACCTGGCATAGCCAAGGATACTGATTCTGGTGTTCTAACCTGATAAGGAAGCTGGCTTCAAAACGATACTGCCTCATTTCGCCTGCGATCCACTCAGGGGGCTGAAAAGTCTCTTGGGGCTGCCACAAGGTCCTCGACCTTAGAGTGGCTAGACCACCACCCTTGCAAATCTAGCATAGTCAAGGATACTGATTCTGACCACCTACTCCAAACAAAAATTTTTTTTTTTTCTTTAAACTAGCTTGAGTTGCATCCCAGATTGACGGAAGGGTGCGACAACCTTCACAGACAACCTGTGAACACATTAAAACTAATTTGATTTGCATCCCAGATTGACGGAAGGCTGCGACAACCTTCACAGACAACCTGTGAACACAAGTACAAGAAAAAAGGCAAGGGTATATAGTAAGTTATCGGGAAGAGGCAGTAGACCCTTCTCCAACTACGAAGCCGGAGGTAACGTACGGACCCAGGGAACAGAAATCCTCATACTGGGTCTGGACATCTTTGAGATAGCAGTCTGTGAAGATTGATTTACTTCGTCAGAAAGTAGGCTCCAAAATTGACTTCATTGACCTACTGTGTTTGTAAGCCATAGAAATTGGTACAGTTTTAACCTCGTGTGGTTTTACCTTAAGGATAGGGAAAACTTCTTACTCACAATCCTGGAGAGTTTCCCTTATTAAATCCTTAATGAAAAAAGCCAGGGGATTCTTGATAACGGCAAAGAGGGCTTTTTATTTGAGCATCAGAGGCTGTCTGTCTCGTCTTTGAAAAGAAAGCCTAGTTGAAGGGAGCAAATTGCATTGTCTCCATTAAAGCCCACCTTCTTGCTGATGGCTTTTAACTCTCCTAATCTTTTGACTGTAGCCAATGAAATTAGGAAAAGTCTTCTTGGTAAGATACTTCCAAGATGCCTTGTCCAACTGTACAAACCTACTTGAGGTTAACAAGGCCAGGACTACATCCAAGTTCCACGAGGAGGTTGGATTGTCCTTCCTCTTAGTCGTCTCAAAAGATCTAATGAAATCTGAAAGATCCTTGTTACCTGACACGCCAATGTGCCGGTTACGAAAGACGGAGGTTAGTATGCTGCGGTAACCCTTGATGAAAGGCACAACTAGATTCTCTTTTGTATGCAGACACAACAGAAAACTCTGCTATATTGGCTATAGAGGTATTGGTAGAGGAAAGTCTATTATTCCTGCACCACACTCTAAATATGTCCCAATCGGATTAGTAAACCCTAATAGTGGTAATGATCTGGGGGTATCTACTAGCCACTCCATCATCTCCGCAACCCAATGTCTCATGGAACAAAAAGGAGCTATCATGGTCATGCGGACATTGGGCGAATCCCTGAATCTTTTCAGGACTCTGTCCAGGATCCTGAATGGAGAAAAAGTGTACATGTTTAGACCTTCCCAGTTCAGAAGACACGCGTCCACTGCGACTGCTTCCTGGTCTGGTATTGGAGAGCCAAATACCGGTAACCTCTATGTCATTTGTGAGGCGAAGAGGTCTATCGAGTGTTGAACCCACAACATGCAAAGGTTGGTGCACACCTCGTGATGTAGGGTCCATTCTGCAGTAAGAACTTGCCTTCTTCTGCTGAGCAGATCCGTCCTGACGTTTTTCTCCCCTTCTATGAAGTGAGTAATCAGGGCTTGGTGAATGGCCACTAGCTCTTTGATATTTATGTGTCATTTCCTCTGAGACTCTATCCACAGATCGATGTCGAGAATCGTATGCGTCAAACAGGGACGAAATCGACCTCTCTAGTTCAGACAGACCAGACACTTGAAGCGCGCCGTGTGCGCGAACTAAACCGTGTGCTGATTGCTGTGAGGGATTGTCAACCATAGCCGGATGACCACCAGGGGAAAGTCCTTGCGACATTTCCTCAGTGCCTTGAGCGCGATCTGAACCGATTATCATTCCCAGAAAAATTAAATTCTGTGAGGGTGCTAGTTAAGATTTGGCCAGGTTACCATCAGACCTAACTGTTGCGTTAAGGGCATTATTCTTTGAAGAGCCTCCAGACACTTTACTTGTGATTCTGCTCTGAGTGGTCAGTCGTCCAGAACAGGTTTTCATCCACCCCGAGCTTTTCGGAACTAGGAAATGTATGTTGTAAAAACCACTCCGAGGAGGTGTCCTCTACATTTCTATGACTGATTTCGAAAGCATAAGGCTCACTTGTTCTTAAAGAGCTACTGCCTTGTTTCCTGAGTGGACTGTTGTCAACTCTAAGGGTATCGATGACATGGAAGGCATAACACGTCTCACTTTTTGATTCGGTTTGTTGTCTTGAGAATCTGCGAGTTTGACCTCCAGTCGCAATCCTCTGAGTTCCCCTTGAAGGGGCTCTCCCACGAAAGAGCTGACGAGTGGGAAGAGCCTCCTTTTATATCCTTGCTAAAAAGCTAGCTGGGAGGACTTATTTAGTAGTCCTAGAGAAAAAATCTTGTGCAGCCTGTTAATCTCCGAACAAGGGACAAACCTGATGATAAGAAGGAACAACCCATAGTCCTCTTTTTGGGAACTCCTGCCGTGAAAAGGGCAGATAGTTCGATGGGGCCATCCCTCCCGGCCTTATCCAGACAGGCAATCAGATGCATCTGAGCCTCGTTCTTAGGGTCTGTGGCTTCTGCGAGAGTTCCGAGAGTCCAGTCCGTAAGGCTGAAGACTTCTATTGTCTAAAGGTTTCCTTCAGCCGATGGTCCATTTCAGAACTGGACCACATAAACTTCGAAATGCTCATGGTTGACCTGAGTGAGGAGTCAGCAAGTCTGGAGAAGCCTCCCTGGGAGGAGGCAGGAACTCCCAAACCAAGAACTTCCCCCAGACGAATACCACAAACTAGATCTGGAAGCCAGTCGAGTTTGAGGAAAAGAAAAAGGAGGCCTTCCTTAGATCCTTTCTCTTGGACGTCCATTGGTTGAGAGTTAAGAAAACTCTCTTAACCAATCTAGCCAGGACCATATTCTTGAAGGAGGATGTTTTCGGGGGTCTGCCCTTCAAAAACTGAGAGGGCGGGCTCTGAAGAATAGGTTGAGAAAAAAAAAATCTTCTATACAGAGATGTTAACACTAATTTTTTTTTTTTAAATCAGCTGTCTGTAATGAATCCTGAGATTCGTCTTCTAATTCAGCTAATGGAACATCGATTCCCTGATTTGAATGAGTAGGAGACAAAACCGCGTCATCCTGTTCGTTATTGTCATCCAAAAATAATTCATCTTGTCCTGAAGAAATCTCGTGAAGGATATCGTCCAATTGCGAAGAAGCGTCACGTTTATGTACTGTAAGCCTTGAGGGAGAGAGAGGTTCCAGTGCTTCCAGCATAAGATCATCATTTATTTTATAATAAAAATACCATTTCTAAATATGTAACTTCCCTGGTAGCTACATATATATAGCTGATTCACACCATTGGAGGTGGGTTGAAAACCTCATCCCATTGGGAAATTCATATAATTAATATCAACTACAATTAGTAGTACTAACAATTTGGTTCTTACCTGACAAGGAAGCTGGCTTCATAATTACTCTGCCTCATTTTGCCTGCATTCCTTGAGAGACTCAGCGATCCACTCAGGAAGCTGTAAAAGTCTCTTGGGGCTGCCACAAAGTCCTCGACCTTCGTGTGGCTAGACCTCCACCCTTGCAAACCTGGCATAGGCAAGGATACTGAATCTGACCACCTACTCCAAAGTTAAAATACACACATAAATAAACTAACTTGAATTGCATCCCAGACTGTGGAAGGTTGCGACAACCTTCACAGGCAACCTGTGAACACAAATACAAGATAAAAAGTAAGGGTATATAATAGATTATAGGGAAGAGGCAGTAGACTCTTCTCCAACTACGACGCCGGAAGTAACGTATGGACCCAGAGAACAGCAATCCTCATACTGGGTTTGTACATCTTTGAGATAACAGTCTGCGAAGACTGATTTACTTCGCCAAAACGTGCCCTCTAAAATGGACTTCATAGATTTATTATGCTTGTAAGCCATAGAGGTTGCAACAGCTCTAACCTCATGGGGTTTCACCTTGAGAATTGGGAAAATCCTTTCCTCACAATTCTGGTGAGCTTCTCTTATCAAGTCCTTGATAAAGAAAGCCAGAGAATTCTTAGATAATGGTACAGAGGGTTTTTTAACAGAACACCAGAGATTGTCTGATTGACCTCCCAGATTTTTGGACACAAGCAGATAGAATTTAAGAGCTCTTACTGGACAAAGGCCTCTCTCCTTCTCTTGCCCAACTAAGTGAGATAGACCTAGGATGTTAAAAGTCCTAGGCCAAGGTCGAGAAGGATTCTCGTTCTTCGCGAGAAAGCCCAGCTGGAGGAAGCAAATAGCACTGTCTCCATTAAAGCCCACCTTCTTGCTGATGGCTTGTAACTCCCCTACCCTTTTTGCTGTAGCCAAAGCAACCAGGAACAGAGTCTTTTTGGTAAGGTCCTTCCAGGAAGCCTTGTCCAAGGGTTCAAACCTACTTGAGGTTAAAAATGCCAGAACTACATCCAAGTTCCAAGAGGGGGTTGGATTGTCCTTCCTCTTAGTCATCTCGAAAGATTTAATGAGATCAGATAGTTCCTTATTACTTGACACATCAATGTTACGGTGACGGAAGATGGTCGGCACAGCTAGCTTCTCTTTAGTATAAAGATATAATAGAAAATTTGCTATATTGGCTATAGAGGTACTGGTGGAGGAAAGTTGTTACTCCTGCACCATCCTCTAAAGATGTCCCACTTGGATTGGTAAACCTTGAAAGCGGATGTCCTTCTAGCTCTGGCGATAGCTCGAGCAGCCTCCCTTGAAAAACCTTTCGCTCTTGCAAGTTTTTCGATAGTCGAAAGGCAGTCAGATTGAGAGTGAGGAGATTTTGGTGGTACCTCTCTCACTGAGGCTGTTTGAGTAGATCTCTCCGATCTGGTAGTATTCTGGGGATATCTACAAGCCACTCCATCATCTCTGCAAACCAAGGTCTCGTGGGCCAAAATGGGGCTATCAGAGTCATGCGGACGTTGGTTGATTCCCTGAATTTTTTTCAGGACTCTGTCTAGGATCTTGAATGGAGGAAAAGCGTACACCTCTAGATCCCAGTTCAGAAGAAAAGTGTCCACTGCGGCTGCTTCCTGGTCTGGGACTGGAGAGCAAAATACCGGTAACCTCTTTGTCATTTGAGTGGCGAAGAGGTCTATTGAGGGTTGACCCCACAACATCCAAAGGTTGGTGCACATCTCGTGATGCAGGGTCCACTCTGTGGAGAGAACTTGTTTCTTTCTGCTGAGCAGATCCGCCCTTACGTTCTTCTCCCCCTCTATGAAGCGAGTAATCAGGGTTATGTCTCTCGCTTCCGTCCAGAGGAGTAGGTCTCTTGCAGCCTCGTAAAGAGAGGCCGAATGAGTGCCTCCCTGCTTCTTGATATAAGCCAACGCAGTGGTGTTGTCTGCGTTGATCTGAATCACTCTTCCTCAGACTTCCTTCTGGAAATGAATGAGGGATAGATGAATGGCCACTAGTTCTTTGAGATTTATGTGCCATTTCTTCTGTGACTCTGTCCACAGACCCGATATTTCGGCCTTCCCGAGAGTTGCACCCCACCCTATGTCTGAGGCGTCGGAGTACAACACTAGGTCGGGGTTCTTTTGACACAGATCAAGACCTTCCTGGAACTTGTTGACATTGTCCCACCATTTCAAGTGATTCCTGAGTGATCAGCATCCACTTTTCCAAACTTTGATCTTTCATCCAAAACTTTGCCAGATTAAACTGCAGAGGACATAGGTGAAGTCTTCCCAGAGACACAAACTGTTCGATTGATGATAGGGTGCCTATGAGACTCATCCAATCCCTCACCAAGCATGATCGTAGATTTAGGAAGCGACGCAATTTTACTAGGCAGTCTACAATATGTTTCGGGGCTGGCAAAGCCCGAAAAACTGCTGAGTGAATCCTCATCCCCAAATAAATAATATTCTGTGAGGGTGTTAGCTGAGATTTGGGTAGGTTTAACATCAGACCTAACTGCTGAGTTAAGGAGATTGTCATCTGGAGAGACTCCAGACACTTTGCTTGCGATTCCGCTCTGAGTAGCCAGTCATCTAGATAAAAAGAAATCCTTACTCCCCTTAGGTGAAGCCAGCGAGCCACGTTGGATATTACTCGGGTGAAAACGTAGGGAGCCGTGCTTAGTCCAAAACAGAGTGCTCTGAACTGATACGAGGTCTTGAGGAACACGAACCTTAGAAACTTCCTGTGGTCCGGGTGTATCGGGATATGAAAATACGCGTCCTGCAGATCCAATGACACCATCCAGTCTCCCTGTCTGGTGCCTGCAAGGACTGACGCTGAAGTTTCCATGGCAAACTTTACTTTGCTGATGAACTTGTTCAATGGACTGACGTCCAGAACAGTTCTCCATCCCCCCGAGCTTTTCGGAACTAGGAAAAGCCTGTTGTAAAACCTCTCCGAAGAGGTGTCCTCTACCACTTCTATGGCTGATTTTGACAGCATAAGGTTCACTTGCTCTTGAAGAGCTGCTGCCTTGTTCCCTAAGTGGGATTTTGATAACTCCAAGGGTATCGACGACACGGGAGGTATTTTCAGGAAGGGGATCTTGTATCCCTCCTTGAGTACATTGATCGTCCAGGAGTCCGCCCCCCTTTGGCTCCAGTTTTGCCACAAGTGTGAAAGCCTGGCTCCCACTAGTGTCTGGAGAGAGCATGTCTCACTTTCTTGATTTGTTCTGTTCTTTAGGGAATCTGCGAGTTTGACCTCCGGCAGCAATTCTTTGAGGTCCCCTCGAAGGGGCTCTGCCACAAAAGGGCTGACGAGTGGGATGAGCTTCCTTTTGTTTCCCTGTTGAAAAACTAACTGGAAGAACCTTTCTAGCAGTCCTAGAGATCAGATCCTGGGTAACTTGTTGTGACAGAGTCGCGGACAAATCCTTCACCAAGTCCGGAGGGAAAAGATGTTTTCCCAACAGAGCAAATAAAAGTTCAGATTTCTGAACAGAGGACAAACCTGAAGATAGGAAAGAACAAAGTGTGGACCTCTTCTTAAGGATTCCTGCTGTGAAAAGGGCGGAAAGTTCGATGGAACCATCCCTAACGGCCTTATCCAAACAGGCTATCAGATGCATTTGAGCCTCGTTCTTAGGGTCTGTGGACTCTGCGAGAGCTCCTAGAATACAGTCCATAAGACTGAGGACTTCTATTGATCTAAATATCCCCTTCAGCAGATGGTCCATTTCAGAATTAGACCACATAATTTTTGACTTACTCATGGCTGACCTGCGTGAGGAGTCAACGAGTCTGGAAAAGTCTCCTTGGGAAGAGGCAGGAACTCCCAAACCGAGAACTTCCCCAGTCGAATACCACACACTAGATCTGGAGGCCAGTCGAGTTGGAGGAAAGGAAAAAGAGGGCTTGCCTTGATCCTTTCTTTTAGCTGTCCATTGATTGAGTGTATATAAAGCTCTCTTAACTGATCGTGCCAGAACTATCTTCTTAAAGGAGGATGTTTTCTGGGGTCTGCTCTTCAAAAATCGAGAGGGTGGGCTTTGAAGCATAGGTTTCGTAAAATCTTCTGGATACAAAGATGATAACACTGTCAGAAGTTTTTTAAAATCAGCTGCCTGGATCGAATCCTGAGATTTATCTTCTAATTCAGCTAAGGGAACATCGATTCCTTGATCCGAATGGTTAGGAGACAAGACCGCATCATCTTGTCGGTTATTGTCTTCCAAAAATAATTCACCTTGTCCTGAAGGAATATCATGAAGTATATCATCCAGTTGCGAAGAAGCATCACGTTTAAGTACTGAAGGCCTTGATGGAGAAACAGGTTCCAGTGCTTCCAGCATAAGAGATTGAGACTGCTGCATGTTTACATGAGAAGTAACAGTCTGCTGCATGTGTCCCAAATGCCGTGAGTCTGCCGCGAGCCGTGAGGGAGCGTCAGTATCACGTCCAGTCAGTCGCGAAGAAGAGGCAACTTCTTGTCTATCATGACGTGGGGACAAAACCTGACTGCATGCGTCCAGCATAAGTACAGACTACCGCATGCGTCCAGGTTGCCGTGAGCTTCCAGACTCTTGCATGCGTCCAGATTGCCGTGAGCTATCAGCTTGCCGTGAGGAAGAGACCTGACTGCCGCATGCGTCCACTTTATCGCTTGCGGCAACGTGATCTGATCGCTGCGAGGGAGCGCTGCCGAGTATCGGAGAAATACGCTGTCCAATAGTATCGGAAGAACCCTTTCTTGGTCTATTGCTGTCCTTAGATTCTTTTAGACGTGATTTCTCTGTCCGAGAATCATAAGCGTCAAACAGAGACGAAATCGACCTCTTTAACTCAAACAAATCAGATACACGATGAGCGCCGTGTGCGCTAACTGAACGATGTACTGATCGCTGCGAGGTATCGTCAACTGTCGATACTTCCAGCGCGCCTTGTGCGCGATCTGAACAGAGTATCGATCGCTGTGAGGGAACGTCAATAGTATTAGGGTGATCACCAGGGGAAAGCCCTTGTGACATTTCCCAATCTGGCGGAAGGGAAGGAGCGTGTACTGACATAAACTGAGCACCTTCTTCCTCCGACGAACTATGCGTCTTACGTGATTGTTTCGGTGCTGACACGTCTTCGTCCGAAAGGAAAACCTCCGGCAAGCACCAGTCACTGCAAGATGGTTTATTAGGAGACATACGTCTCTTGAGTGGTCTTGAACGAAGTGGTTGGCGCCAACCACATCGCGGCTTTGCGTCATCCGACGAAGACGCAGACATATTAACCTCGCCTTTCCTGTGGCGAGGGGGAGCGATCTGGGGATCGTCAACATGATCGCTCGAGGGGACGTTCGTTCGCTGATCAAGGTCTGCCATATCCTTTTGCCTTTTGACATTCCTTCTCCCAGGGTTGGGGAGCATGGAAGAGGTCCCCGACTGGGATTATGACGGACGCCGAACAGACGCACCCTCCACTTCACTTTCACTATTTTGTTTTGCAAACCACGCACTGCACCCCACATAACTTCTTTTTCCGTAGTTAGGGAACGAACTTAGGGCCCCTAAGGCTGAAATAGCAGCCATCACATCCTTTAAGGAAGGTTCATTTACCTCCAACACCATATTGGGGTCTGGGACTACTGCAATAGGAATAGGAATATTAGCATGAACATTGGAAGGAATATCACCATCAGAAGATCTATTAGAAAGTATACTAGCTGATCTAGACCTTCTAACTCTATCTCTTTCCAAACGCTTAATATAGCAATAAAAAACATTCCACTCCGAATCAGACAGACTTGCATTCATTACATCTGTTACTATACGTACAAACCTGACCTCTGCAACCACTGCATACTGAATGAGGATCAATAGAGGCCTTAGGCATACGTGTCTTGCATCCTCTAACACACTTCCTTATAGAGTCAGCCATTTTATAAACAGAAAAAAAATAGTCCAGGTCAAAAACCAACAAAGTCTATTAAATCGAGTGTGAAAAGTCCAGAGAATATACAAAAAAACAAGCAGCGAAAGTCATTAACAATAATCACACAAAAGGTACTTCACCAAATTGTAGAATAAAGTAATTAGTAGCGAAAGAATTTCCGAGGTGTTGACTCGATCAACGACAGAGAATTTCTGAAGAATGTTGGGAATGGTTCTGATAACCTATGAGTGATGGCGCTCGTGTATGACCACCTACTGTCATGGCGGCGGTTGCCGCGAATTTGAATTTCTGTCGTGCCGCGTCGAAACGCGGGATTTAAGCTATATATATGTAACTACCAGGGAAGTTACATATTTAAAAATCTTTGATCCCTCAAAGTACGAACATAGAAAGAAAACAAATACATACATGCTCCCTGCTATTTACAGTGCGGGAAGTAAGAGCAGCTCGAAAGCTGGTCTTGCCCAACACCTAAAGTTTAACAACAGAAAAGCCATTTTGAAAATCAAGTTCAATTAAACTGTCCAAGTTGGACCAGCGAAAAACTATCCTATACAATATCTTCGATAGTTGAAAGGCAGCGAAAGCTATTAACAATAATCAGACAAAAGGTACTTTACTAAATTGTGGAATAAAGTAATATATCCACGAAACGAATTTCCGAGGTGTTGACTTGATCAACGACAGAGAATTTCTGAGGAATGCTGGGAATGGTTCTGATAACCTACGAGTGATGGCGCTCATGTATGACGATCGCCACGAAATTTGAATTTTTTGTCGTGCCGCGTCAAAACGCGAGATTTAGGCTATATATATGTAACTACAGTACCAGGGAAGTTACATATTTAAAACTACCTTTCGGCTTTACCCGGGGGCTCCTTATCTGAGTGTATCAGTACTCAAAAAATAAGGAGTGCCTGCACCTCGCTAAGACCTTCTTATGCAAGGTCCGCGGCCTACGCAAGCAGTGTGTTGAGGTTTGTAGAAGTGTAAATGTCCTGGTAAAGTTATTCCGAGTTCTTTAGAAGGAAAGACTGTGTAACTAAGACTTTCCCAATACCACCTCGTCAGGGTATGGGGACGCAACAGTATTAGTCTTAATACTAGGTACACAAGGGAGTAAAGTTTATCTGCAGTGGTTTGAGGTCAGATATGCAGAGAACCCAGAATGCTGCTTTCCCCAATAGAGGGGAGAATGAAGAAAAGTAAAAGGGCCAGTCAAACCTTTTCATTCACGCAGACTAAAACTGGGTAACAATGCCCTCAACCTTCAGCTACTTTTCCAATAAGGAGCTTGAGGTTTTAAACCAACTGTTGTGCAGCCACCACAGGACCGATAGAGAACGTATTGAGTCTCCTGTGGGTCACATCTTGCAAGTAGTGGGATGGGAATGTGGTCTGACTATTTCACACCCCAGCTAGAAGAACCTGCGTCCCTGAGAAGATTCTCTTGAATGCCAGGGACATAGCTACGCCCCTGACATCATGAGCTCTGGGGCGACGTGTAGGAGGAAGGTCTGGATTTAGTGCATGGTCTATGACCTTGCAAAACCAAGCTGATATGGTGTTCTTGGTGACCCTCCTCTTGGTCCTTCCTGTGCTGACGAATAATGCAGGCACACGAGGACGGGCTGCGGCTGTTCTTCTAAGATACAGACTCAAACTCCTCACTGGGTATAGTAAGAGATGGTCTGGGTCATCTGTTACAGTATGGACACTAGAAATCCGGAAAGAGTCGCATCGAGGATCTGCTATTCCGGGGTTCTGAGTCCTACCAATAAACTCAGGGACAAAGCTGAACGTTACCTCTCCCCATCCCCTTGAATGGGTGATGTCGTATGAGAGACCATGAAGTTCACTGACTCGCTTGGCAGAAGCCAAAGCTAACAGGAACACCGTCTTCCAAGTCAGGTAGCGATCTGCTGCCTGGCGTAATGGTTCATAGGGAGGTCTCTTAAGAGACCTGAGAACACGAACCACGTTCCATGGGGAGGTCTCACTTCTGACTGGGGGCAGGTAAGTTCATAACTCCGTATGAGTAGAGAAAGTTCTAGTAATGAAGAAATGTCCATTCCTTTCAGTCTGAAGGGGAGGCTTAAGGCTGAGCGATAGCCTTTTACTGCCTAGACTGATAAGCGCATTTCTTCACGCAAATACACGAGGAACTCCGGTATTACTGGGATAGTGGCATCGAGTGGAGTGATACCCCTTCCACGACACCAACCACAGAACACTTTCCACTTTGCCAGGTAGAATGCTGCTGATGACTTACGCACTTATCCAGACATCCTAGTCGCAACTTGTTGCAAAAATCCTCTCTGAGAGAGGGGATGCTGGATAGTCTCCAGGCGTGAAGTCGTAGTGAAGCTACGGCTTTGTGGAAGATGTTGACATGTGGTTGTTTGAGTAGATTGTGTCGTGGAGGGAGTTCTCTTGGGGGCTCCGTTAGGAACTGCAGAAGGTCCGGAAACCATTCTGCGTGATGTCATAGCAGAGCTATGAGGGTCATTGAAAGATTGACTGATGTTCTGGTCTTGTTGAGTACCTTCCTCATCAGACAGAACGAGGGGAAAGGCGTAAACGTCGATGTTGCCACACCGTTGTTGGAAAGCATCTTGCCAGAGAGCCTTGGGGTCTGGGATTGGGGAACAATACAGCGGTAGCCTGAAGTTCAGGGCTGTTGCGAAGAGGTCCACAGTCAGAGAACCCCACAAAGTCAGGACTTTGTTGGCTACTAGATGATCCAAAGACCACTCGGTACTCACTATCCGAGATGCTCTGCTCAGGTTGTCGGCGAACACATTCCTTTAGCCCGGAATGAAGCGTGTCGATGGTGATATCAAGTGGATTTCGACCCATATCAGTATCTATACTGCTAGATGGGATAGTTGCTACAAAAAAGTACCTCCTTGCTTGTTGATGTAAGCCACTACAGTGGTGTTGTCGCTCATCACCACAACTGAGTGGCCCGCCAGGAACTGTTGGAACTGTTGAAGGGCCAAAAAGACGGCCTTCATCTCTAGGAGATTCATGTGAAGGTACTTTTCTGACTCTGACCTGAGGCCTGAGGTCGTGTGGTGCAGCACGTGGGCCCCCCACCCTTTTTTTGAAGCATCTGAGAACAGCATCAAATCCGGGGGGAGGACGAGAAGATCCACTCTCTTTCGTAGGTTCTCATCTGTCACCCACCACTGGAGGTCTGTCAGTTCCGCTGGTCCCATGGGGATCCGGATGTCCGGGGAATCGCGAGTTTGATTCCACCAGGACTTGAGTTGCCACTGGAGGGATCTCATCCTGAGGCAACCATTGGGAACTAGATGGGCCAGAGATGAAAGGTGACCGAGGAGACGTAACCACATTTGGACTGGAAGTTCTTCTCGTCTTGGGACCTTTCTCAGCCTTGTTATCCTTGTCTGATGGGAAGGCTTTGTGGAGACTGGTGTCTATGATCATGCCTAAGTATGTAAATCAGTCTCTGTGTAGTAAGCAGAGAAGATTTCTCGAGAAATACCATGATCCCCAGATTCTGGCAAAGTCTCAGAAATTTGTCTCGGTGTTGAAAAAGGGTTGACACCGAGTCTTCTAGGATTAGCCAGTCCTCCAGATAACGGAGGAGACGTATGCCAATCCTGGGTGCCAAAGATGACACTAGGGCAAACACTCTGGTGAAAACTTGTGGTGCTGTGGCAAGACCGAAGCACAGCACCTTGAACTGGTACTTTCTGTTGTCTAAGCTGAATCTTAAGTACTTGCTTGAAGAAGGATGGAGTGTGATCTGGAATTATGCGTCCTTTAGGTCAAGTGTACACATGAAGTCCTGAGGTCTTACTGCTAGTCTGACCGTGTCTGCCGTCTCCATGCTCAACGGAGTTTGTTTGACAAACTTGTTCTGGGATGAGAGGTCGATGACTGGTCTCCAGCCTCCAGACGCCTTTCTTACAAGAAAGAGTCGACTGAAGGAGCCTGGGGACACGTCAAGGACCTCTTGGAGAGCGCCCTTCTTCAACAGGGTCTGGACTTCTGCCCAATGGGCCTACCCCCTTGCCGATCCCATGGCAAGGGAGTCTATTGACACTGGATTCCTGGTCAGGGGAGGTAAAGATGTTGTGAACGGGACGCAATATCCTAGACGGATCACGGAGATTGTCCAGGAATCGGCTCCGAGTTGCTTCCACCTGTCTGAGCAACTTTGTAGGCATTCCCACACTGGTGGAAATGCAGGGGGGGTGTCTATCCTAGTGTTTGCGGCCTTGGCTGCTTCCTCTAGGATTCTTTCCTCCCCTGGAAGACTTTTTGTCTTTCCTGTCCTTGACAGGAAAGGGCTTATTAGACACCGTCTTCGATGCGGGTTTCGTCGTTACGATCTTGGTTGGACGGGACTGCTGAGGTGATGGAAGTGTATAGGGCTTAGTTATTAAAGCCCTATGGAGGAGGGAGTCTCGATGAGACTTCCTCGACCTCTCAGCAGCAAGTTCCACGTCCTCAAGCTCAAACAGATGGGACCCCTCTAGGGAGGAATGTCTGAGCCTATTTATCTTGATGCTTGGCACCTGATGGTGGAACCTCTCAGACACTGCATCTCGACGTTTCAAGATAGTGTTTGCCCACAAGTTCGAAACTTGGTGGGCAAGAAACTCGATCGTGCAAGTGCGTGAGAGTAAGAAGGTCTCCATTCCCTTCCTGGTACGCTCCTTGGAAAAATTCTCGGATTGTATCAGGATATCTAAAGCCCCTAACCAGATGTCCAGCCACGAAGTAGCTTGCATCGCATACTTAGTGACCTTTTCCTGGTTAAGGACTTCGGCCACCGAGAACGAGACCTGCCGGCTGGAGAGTCTCTCAGGAGGGACTCCCCTGGTTAACTCTTCCAGCGAGTGGTGAAGAGGAAGAGCTAAACAAGGCTCCTCTAGGATCTCGAAGTACCTCCTCTTCTGTACATGAGGAGGTGGGAGGAGCTTGATGGTGGCACCGGAATGGTTGGAGGAAGACATCTCGGAGAGCAGTTGTAAGATCTTGTCTCTGGTACTCTTAACCCCCTGACACCAGGGCAAGGCTGCACTGATCTTAGAGGGTTTTCGAGTACCAAAGACACAGTCTAAGACCGTGTCTTTGCCCTCTCGAGTAGGGATCTCTGGGTCGGAAAACCCACTGAGAGCCCTCATTAGAGTCAGAACTTGCCAAAACGCATGTTCTGACTCTTGCTGGTCTCCTCCTGCTGTAGGACTTGCAGCAAAGTCTCCTTCTATCCCCGAAGACTCTTCTTGGGGAGTCGCGGACAATCCCTCCATCCTAGTCATAGTAGAGAACTTCGGCAATGTCTAGAAGCCTTTAGATTCCTTCCTGGGAAGGATATAAAACTCCAACATTGACGAGGGTGGCATGTTCCCTCCAATCCCCAACTGAATAGACCCCTCGGCGCGAAGAGAGGTTTTCTCCATTGGTGCGATGGGGGAAAGTCTCTCCTCGCGTGATTCCCTTGGGGACGGAAAATCTTCGTCCGAAAGGGAAGGAGAGGCAGTCTGAGGACTACAAGGAACCTGCCTTGAAGGTCTGCGTGGAGTCCGTTTCGCCCTTGGGGAAGTGACCGGGTCTGAAATTCCTCTTTTTCTCTTCAAAGGGGTAGAAGCCGCCATGGTTCTGTGTCCCAATTCAGAGAAGACGTGCTTGAAAGCCTATGTTACAGCTCTGATCAGGGGACCGAACCAGGGCTGTTGGCTGACAGACACGCTGTCTGACATAACCTTTGAAGGGACAGGGATTGAAGGATACTTGAGAGGAGTCACCATCATGGGAGGGTTCGCCTGTGGTAACTTTGGGATCCTGGACCCCTCTGGATGTTTCCCTTCTCCCACAATGCGCGGTGGTATGCGCTTGTGGGGAGGGGAATGAGGCGATGGCGGCCTTGCCGTACGTCGTTCAGTAGTCTCGCGCGCGGGAGGATATTGACGCTCGCACGAGGGAGAATAATGGCACTCGCACAAGGGAGAATAATGGCACTCGCAAGAGGGAGAATAATGGCACTCGCACGAGGGAGAATAATGGCACTCGCGCGAGGGAGAATATAGGGGCTCATGCACAGGAGAGTATTCGCGCGCGCGCAGGATTATCACGTTAAGTGCGCGGGCGTGCGGGAGAAAGTTCGCGCGTGTCTATGCCGGCCGTAGGGCGGGGGCGCGCAGGATAAAGTTCCCTAGCACACAGGCGCGCAATTGAATCATGTGGGGTGCGCGGGAGAATGCTGCCGCGCATCCCTTGGTGAGGATGGTCGAGTGTACGCAGGGGGCGCGCGTATCCTTGCGGATGCGAGCGGGAGAAGGCTGGCGAGCAGGTGAGCGCTGGCGCATTGATACTGGTTAGCGTGTGGGAGAAGGCAGCATTGCTGACTTCCCAGAAGTACTGCTTTCAGTTGATCGTTGGCGCGCAGGATTTACCAGGCGCGTATGACGATGCGCAGCATGGCGCGCAGGAGAGTTGGATGTTGGGCGCATATGCGCGCGGGCAGGAGACAGTTGGCACGCGGATGAGCACTGGCGCGCAGGAGAGCACCATTGCACAGGAGGTTGATGGCGCACAGGTGAGTGTTGGCGCGCAACTGGGCGTAGGCGCGTTTGAGAATGTTGGCGCGTGGGCGCAGTTTGCGCAGGGCGCGCAGGCAAGACCTGGCGCACAGGAGAACGTGGGCGCATATGCGCATGAGGACGCGCATAGCGCGTGATGGAGCTATGCTCCTGTTGGAGCGTATGCGCATGTTGGTGCGTACGCCCTTGATGCCCTGTGTTAGGGTTTAGTGATGGGGCCTGACGAGCTACTAAAGAGCGTTTATCATCAGGTATCGTTGGCGAGTAGCGCATATGTTGTTGGCGCGCAACAGCGTGCTTTGGTGGAGCCTTGTTAGGCCCATGTAGAAACGGCGACGGCAGGTCGGCAGGTCCGTCGGGTGGAAGGTCAACGTGTCCTTTAAAAGGACGACCTTCCACCGAAGAAGATCGTGAACGATCTGCAGAAAGGTCCAGGACCAATGCAGGAGCAGTGATGGATGATTGGTCTCGAGGCTCCTCTGCGGTGGACTGCATAGAAGAGGTTGAACCAAAGAGGCGCCTCCTCACCGCAGGTGAAGGAAGGCCTCTATGGCGAAGAGGAAGGCGAGCCTTCCGACGAATGGGCCCTCTGGGTGCCGTTGGATCAGCAAGCTGACCTTCTACAGTCCTCCGAAGAGGAGTCTCAGTAAGTGAACTCCCCCCAGGGGGAGAAACACTATCAGGAGAGACTGACGATGAACTTTCTCCCTCGTATGTTGAACAGGAACGGGAGAAACAAAGCCATCAGCTACCGTAGAGTTTGAAGTGGAAGAGGTGAAGGGTGATACCACATTGGATACCTCTGACACCACAACTTCGACAAGAGACAGAGGATCAACCTCTGATGGTGACGACGATTGCTTGACAGCGGCACCCAATCGGATGTAGTTAAGCAAAACCTCCTTGGAGGGCGAACCCGTAAGCCCCAAGGAGGACCAAAGCTGAAAAAGGGAGGTTAGTGACATATCCTCCCCCGGGGGAGAGGTGGAGCTGCTTCACTAGGGAAAGCAACGTCATCTCTCGAGTCCCGAGGTTGGTAAACTATACATCGGTCTACGCTACCACTCGACGGTCTCTCGAAAGAGACCGACCGAGGGGGAGCTTCGGAGGAGGTTTGGGCAACAGAAGAAGAGGCCTTGGGTTTTTGTCCTTTTGAAGCAACCTTCGAAGGAGAAATATACCGTTTGGACTTCTTCTTCTGTCGTCACGAAAACCTCTCCCACTGGGAGGTAGACCACTCTGTACACTCACTACACGTGTTGTTGCTATCAAACCGTTGGCCCCTACAAGAAGGACAAAGGGCGTGAAGATCAGTCTCGACCGCCGACATGAATGTTCCACAGGGGCGGTCGGGAAACCCAGGGCAGGTGCGCATGATCGTAGATGTCAACTTCACTTATACAGAACAAGAAAAAGAAAAGACAAAAGCAATTAACTGGCTGCCAAATAACGGCGAGGATGAGAGCGGACACGTCCAACCACCATCCGAGCCGAGAGCAAAGTGAGCTAAAGCACAGGTGTGTGAGAAGGGGGGGGTAGAAAGCTACCCTCCCCTACCCCCCCTAACTAGCGGTGTGGGTAATAAACCCTCGTTAAAAATTAATGGCTCGTCATTTCAGCTACGCCGAAAGTAATACCAGTATTAAATAGCGTGGATTGTATTCCAGTTAGGGAACAAATCCCGTTCGAATTTCTTCTTCTGTCGTCGTGAAAACCTCTCCCACTGGGGGACACACCACTCCCTACATTTACTACACTTGTTGACACTATCACACTGTTGGCCCCTATAAGAAGGACAAAGGGCGTGAGAATCAGTCTCGACTGCCGACATGAACGTTCCACAGGGGCGGTCGGGAAAACCAGGGCAGGTGCGCATGATTGCAGAGGCCAACTTCACATACACAGAAACTAGAAAAAATGACAAATTCGTAGATAATTTGTATTTTTCCTAACTATACAAACCTTAGCTATTTAATAGGATATTACTTTCGTCGTAGCTGAAATGATGAGCCATTAGAGTTTTAACGAGGGTTTACTACCCCATCGCTAGTTAGCGGGGGTAGGGGAGGGTAGCTTGTTACCACCCCCTCCCTCCCTACCCCTCATACACACCTGTGCTCGACCTCACTTTGCTTGGAGGTAGGACTTCGAGGGGGATAGGGCTGGTGGGCAAGTTTCATTAAATAACTAAGGTTTGTATAGTTAGGAAAAATACAAATTATCTACGAATTTGTCATTTGTTCCGTAACTGACATACAAACCACGCTATTTAATAGGGGTGACTCACCCATTAGGAAGGGTGAACGTCCCAGCCTTTACTGGCTTTTGGCTTTGCCCGGGGGCTCGTTATTTGAGTGTATTAGCACTCAAAAATAAGGAGTCCCTGCACCTCGCTAGAACCTTGCTACGCAAGGACTGCGGCCTAAGCAAGCCGTGTGTGAAGGTATAATGAAGTGTGACTCGTCCTAGGAAGTCGACCTGAAGTTCTTTAGATGGAAACTTTAGTCTAGGACTCTCCCAATACCACCTCGTCAGGGTATGGGGACGTGACAGTACTGTATTAGCTTAATACTAGGAACACAAGGAAACATGGTTTACCTGCAGTGGTTTGATGTCAGCTATGCAGAGAACCCAGGATGCTGCTTTCCCCAAGAGAGGGGAAGATGAAGAAAAGAATAAGGGCCAGACAAACCTTTTTATTCATGCAGACTAAAACTGGGTAACAATGCCCTCAACCTTCTGCTACTTGTCCAATAAGAAGCTTGAGGTTTTAAACCAGCTGTTGTGCAGCCACCACAGGGCCGATAGAGAACGTATCGAGCCTCCTGTGGGTCACGTCTTGCAGGTAGTGGGCTGTGAAGGTCGTCTGACGCTTCCACACCCCAGCTTGAAGAACCTGCGTCACTGAGAAATTCTTTTTGAAGGCCAGAGACGTAGCTACGCCCCTGACATCATGTGCTCTAGGGCGACGTGACGGAGGAGGGTCTGGATTCAGGGACAGATGAATCACCCTACGAATCCATGCCGAGATGGTGTTCTTGGTGACCCTCCTCTTAGTCCTCCCTGTGCTAACAAATAATCCTGGCACCTGAGAACGGACTGCCGATGGTCTGGGTCATCTGTTACAGAACGGAGACTCGAAATCTGTTAGAAGTCGAACCGAGGATCCGCTACTCCCGGATTCTGAGTCTTAGCAATAAACTCAGGGACGAATCTGAACGTTACCTCCCCCCCTCCCCTTGAATGGGCGATGTCATATGAGAGACCATGAAGTTCACAAACCCGCTTGGCCGAAGCCAAAGCTAGTAGGAACACCGTCTTCCAAGTTAAGTGGCGGTCTGAAGCCTGGCGTAATGGATCATAGGGAGGTCTCTTAAGAGACCTGAGAACTCTAACCACGTTCCATGGAGGAGGTCTCACTTCCGACCTGCCAGGGCAGGTAAGTTCATAACTTGGTATGAGTAGGGAAAGTTCCAGCGAAGAAGAAATGTCCATTCCTTTGAGCCTAAAGGCTAGACTTAAGGCTGAGCGATAGCCTTTCACCGCCGAGACTGAAAGGCCATTTCTTCCCACAAATACACGAGGAACTCCGCTATTGTTGGAATACCCTGTAGTGGCATCAAGTGGAGAGATACCCCTTCCATGACACCAACCACAGAAGACTTTCCACTTCGCCTGGTAGACAGCTGCGGATGACTTTGGACAGCTGCGGATGACTTTCGCAGATGTCCAGACATCCTGATCGCAACTTGTTGCGAAAATCCTCTCTCAGCGAGGAGATGCTGGATAGTCTCCAGGCGTGAAGTCGTAGTGAAGCTACGGCTTTGTGGAAGATGTTGGCATGTGATTGTCCGAGTAGATCACGTCGTGGAGGGAGTTCTCTCGGAAGTTCCGTTAGGAGTTGCAGAAGGTCCGGAAACCATTCCGTGTGATGCCATAGCGGAGCTATGAGGGTCATTGAAAGATTGACTGATATTCTGGTCTTGTTGAGCACCCTCCTCATCAGACAGAACGGGGGAAAGGCGTAAACGTCGATGTTGTCCCACCGTTGTTGGAAGACATCTTGCCAGAGCACCTTGGGATCCGGGACTGGGGAGCAGTACAGCGGAAGCTTGAAGTTCAGCGCTGTTGCGAACAGATCCACAGTCGGGGAACCCCACAAAGTCAGGACTTTGTTGGCTACTAGATGATCCAAAGACCACTCGGTACTCACTGTCTGAGACGCTCTGCTCAGATTGTCGGCGAGCACATTCCTCTTGCCTGGAATGAAGCGAGCCGATAGTGGAATCGAGTGGACTTCGGTCCATCTCAGTATCTCTACTGCAAGATGGGATAGCTGCTTTGAAAAGGTACCTCCTTGTTTGTTGATGTAAGCCACTACTGTGGTGTTCTCGCTCATCACCACCACAGAGTGACCCGCCAGGTATTGTTGGAACTGTTGAAGGGCCAAAAATACGGCCTTCATCTCTCGAAGATTTATATGGAGGCACTTTTCTGATTCTGACCACAGGCCTGAGGTCGTGTGGTGCAGTACGTGGGCCCCCACCCTTTCTTTGAGGCGTCCGAAAATAGCATCAAATCAGGGGGGAGGACGAGAAGATCCCCTCCTCTTCGTAGGTTCTCGTCTGTCACCCACCACTGGAGGTCCATCTGTTCCGCAGGTCCCGTAGGGATCATGACGTCCGGGGAATCGTAGCCTTGATTCCACCGGGACTTGAGTCGCCACTGGAGGGATCTCATCCTGAGGCGACCGTTGGGAACTAGACGAGCCAAAGATGAGAGGTGACCGAGGAGACGTAACCACGATTGGGTTGGAAGTTCTTCTCATCTGAGAAAAGGGCTTGCAACCTTCCTCAGCCTTGCTATCCTGTCGTCTGATGGGAAGGATTTGTGGAGATTGGTGTCTATAATCACGCCTAGGTATACCAGTCTTTGAGTGGGAAGCAGAGAGGACTTCTCGAGATTTACCATGATCCCCAGGTCCTGGCAAAGTCCCAGAAGTTTGTCTCAGTGTTGAAGAAGGGATGACACAGAGTCTGCTAGGATCAGCCAGTCGTCCAGATAACGGAGGAGACGGATGCCGATCCTGTGTGCCCACGAAGATATTAGGGTGAACACTCTGGTGAAAACCTGTGGTGCTGTGGAGACGGAAACACAGCACCTTGAACTGGTACTCCTTGTTGTCTAGGCTGAATCTTAAATACTTCCTTGAAGACGGATGGACTGGGATCTGGATGTAAGCGTCCTTCAGATCCAGTGTACACATGAAGTCTTGCGGTCTCACTGCTAGCCTGACCATGTCTGCGGTCTCCATGCTGAACGGAGTTTGTTTGACAAATTTGTTCAGAGCTGAGAGGTCGATGACTGGTCTCCAGCCTCCAGACGCCTTCTTTACAAGAAAGAGTCGACTGAAGAAGCCTGGGGACCCGTCGAGGACCTCTTGGAGAGCGCTGTTCTTCAACAGGGTCTGGACTTCTGCCCGAAGAGCTCGCCCCCTTGCTGATCCCATGGCAAGAGAGCTCAATGACACTGGATTCGTCGTCAGTTGAGGTAGAGAATTTGTGAACGGGACGCGATATCCCTGACTGATTACAGAAATCATCCAGGAATCGGCCCCGAGTTGCTGCCACCTGTCTGCGCAACTTTGTAGGCATCCCCCCACTGGTGGACATGCAGGGGGACTGCCAATCCTAGCATTTGCGGCCTCGGCTGCTCCCTCTAGGATTTTTACCTCCCCTGGAGGACTTTTTGCCTTTCCTGTCCTTGATAGGAAAGGGCTTAGACACCAATGTCTTCGTTGCCGTTGTCGGTTTCGTGGTCTTGGTAGGAAGGGACTGCTGTGGTGCTGGAGGCTTATAGGGCTTGGATGTCAAAGCACTATGCAGGAGGGAGTCTTGGTGGGACTTCCTCCACCCCTCAGCTGCATGTTCCACGTCTTTAGGCTAAAACAGATTCTTTCCTTCCAAGGAAGAATGCCTGAGCCTGTTTATCTCGGTGCTAGGGACCTTCTGATGGAAGCTCTCAGCCACTGCATCTCCACGTTTCATGATGGTGTTTGCCCACAAGTTCGAGACTTGGTGGTCCAGAAACTTGATCGTGCGAGTGCCTGAGAGGAGGAACATCTCCATAGCTTTCCTGGTACATTCTTTGGAGAAATCCTCAGAGTATATCAGGATACCTAAGGTCCCTAACCAGATATCCAGCCACGAAATGGCTTGCATAGCACACTTTGCAACCTTCTCATGGTTAAGGATCTCAGTTGCTGAGAATGAGACCTGCCGGTTGGAGAGTCTCTCAAGAGGGATTCCCCTGGTAAGCTCTTCCAAAGTATGGTGAAGAGGAAGAGCTAAACAAGGCTCCTCCAGGATCTCGAAGTACCTCCTCTGCTGTACACGAGGAAGTGGGAGAAGCTTGTTGCCAGCACTGGAGCGGTTGGAGGAGGCTAACTCAGACAGCTGGACCGCGATCTTGTCCCTGGCACTCTTAACCCCCTGAGACCAGGGCAGAGCCGCACTGGCCTTAGAAGGTTTTTGAGTTCCAAATACTCAGCTCAAGACCGTGTCTTTGCCCTCTCGAGAGGGAATCTCTGGGTCGGCAAACCCATTGAGAGTCCTCATAAGAGTCAGAACCTGCCAAAATGCATGTTCTGACTCCTGTAGTTCTCCTCCGGATGTCGGACTTGCCGCAAAGTCTCCTGTCCCCAAAGGCTCTTCTTGGGGAGAATCGCGGACGTCCTCCAAGTGACTAGCTGGCTCCGTCGTAAGTCTCGTCGAGGATTTTGGTATTGTCTTCAAGTTCTTCGACTCCTTCCTGGGAAGGATGCAGGACTCTAACAAAGACGGGGGCAAGTTCTTCTCCGCCCCTACCCGGGAAGACTTTTCAACGCGAGATGGGGTTTCCCTCATTGGTCCGATGGGGGAACGTCCCACCTCACATGACTCCCCTGAGGACGAGAAATCCTCGTCCGACAAGGAGGGAGACAAAGTCTGGGGGGAGAAGGAACCTGCCTCGAGAGCTTACGAGGAGACAGCTTAGTTCTTGTAGAAGTCACCGCGTCTGAAACTCCTCTTTTTCTCTTCAGAGGGGTAGATGCAGCCAAGGATTTGTGGCCCAATTCAGAAAGAACAGGCTTGAAAGCCTGTGTAACCGCTCTGATTAGTGACCCAAACCACGGCTGTTGGCTGACAGCTGTGCTGTCAGACACTCCCTCTGGAGGGACAGGGATCGACAGATCCCTAGGGGGAGTTTCCATAGGGGGGTTCGCCTGAAAAGAAGAAGAAGTGTTCCTGGACCTTTCTGGAAGCTTCCCTTCCACCGCCGAGCGCGCTGTTCAGCGCTTGCAGGGAGGGGAATGTGGCGATGGCGACCTTGCCGTGCGTTGTCCTGCAGCCTCGCGCGCAGGAGGGTATTGGCGCTCGCACGGGGGAGCGTAATGGCGCTCGCATCATGGGGAATACCCGGGGTCGCGCGCGGGAGACTGCTGACGCGCGGGGGACTGCTGATGCACGCGTGTGTGCGGGCGATTGCGAGGGCGCTCGCGGGCGCACAGGCGTGTGATGGCGCGTAGAAGCGCGCACAGGCGTGTGATGGCGCGTAGAAGCGCGCGCAGGAGACACAGGAGAGTGCGCAGGAGGCTGATTGTGCGCTCGTGCGCGCGCAGGATCAGGATGTTGTACCAGTGGGCGTGCTGGCGATAGTTCGCGCGCCCCAGAAGATGTCGTAGGGCACGCGCGCAGGAGAGATATCCCTTGCGCACGGGCGCGCAGTCGGAACCTGTGTGCGTGGGCGCGCATCTTGAGGGGGCGCGTCAGGATGGTGGCGCATATCTGCTTGAGAGGATGGGCGTGGGCGCACAGGGCGCGCGCGCGTATCCTCGTGGGCGTGAGCAGGTGAACGCGCGCGATTGCGCGCTGGAGACAGCAGGCGGCGCGTTTGCGAGCGCTGGTGTGTAAGAGAAGTCCTTGACTTCCCTACAGCTCCCAGATCCGAAGATCGTGGGCGCGCAGGAGAGATAGATGTACGTGGGCGCTGGCGCGCGGGAGAGCACTGGCGCGCGGGAGAGCGCTGGCGCGCGGGAGAGCGCTGGCGCGCAGTAGAGCACTAGCACGTTGGCGAGCGCTGGCGCGTAGGAGAGCGCTGACGAGCAGGGGGTCGTTGGCGCGCAGGAGGTTGATGGCCCGCAGGTGAGCGCTGGCGCGCTACCTCAGGCAAAGCCTTGCGCACAGGAGACCGTTGGCGCGTATGACTATCATGGCGCGTAAGGGACGCATGCGAGCAATGGCGCGTACGCCCTTGTTGCCCCGTAATAGGGATCAGTGCCTGACTATGATAGACAGGATTCATTGGCGCGTAAAGCGCATCAGCAGCCAGGAATGGCGAAGGCAGGTCAGCAGGTCTGTCGGGTGGAAGGTCGGCGTGCCCTTTGAAAGGACGACCTTCCACCGAAGGGGATCGCGAACGATCCGCTGAGAGGTCCAGGACCATATCAGGAACAGTCGGTAAACGCTGCCGAGGCTCCTCTGCGGCGGACTGCAATGATGATGATGAACCGAAGAGGCGCCTCTTCACCCCTTTATAAGGTGAAGGAAGGCCTCTCCGGCGAAGAGGAAGGCGAGCCTTGCGATGGATGCGCCCTCTGGGGGCAGTAGGATCAGCAAGCTGACCTTCTGCAGTCCTCCGAAGAGGAGTCTCTGTAAGTGAACTCCCCTGTGGGGGAGAATCACCGGCAGGAGAGACTGTTGGACTTAGTTTCTCCCTCGTAGGTTGAGCAGGAATGGGAGAAACTAAGCCTTCAGCTACTGCGGGATGTGGAGAGGCAGAGGTATTAGGAGATACTGCATTGGATACCTCTGACACCACAACGTCAACAGTAGACAGAGGATCAACCTCTGCCAAAGTCGGCGATTGCTTGACAGCGGCACCCAATCGGATGATGTCAAGTAGAGCTTCCTTGGAGGGCTAACCCTTGAGCCCCAAAGGAAGACCAAAGCTGAAACAAATTAGTTAATGATATATCCTCCCCCGGAGGGAGAGGTGGAGCTGCCTCGCTAGGGGAGGCAACGCCAACCCTCGAACCCCAAGTTTGGGAAACAGAACCACGGCCTACGCTACCACTCGACAGTCTCTCGAAAGAGGCCGCTCGGGCGGGAGCTTCGGAGGAGGTTTGGGCAACGGAAGAAGAGTCCTTGGGATTTTCTCCTTTAAAAGAAACCTTCGAAGGAGAAATATCCAGCCTGGACTTCTTCTTACGTCGCCGAAAAAACCTCTCCCACTAGGAGGTAGACCACTCTCTACACTCACCACACTTATTACCACTATCACACCGTTGACCTTTACAGTAAGGGCAAAGGGTGTGAGGGTCCGTCTCGACTGCCGACATGAATGTTCCACAGGGGCGGTCGGGTAATCCAGGACAAGTGCGCATAATCGCAGAGGCCAACTTCACACTCAAACCGGTAAAAGAAAAAGCAAAAAAGCATTAATGGCTGTCAAGAGCGAGGCGAAGATGAGAGAGAACATGTCTGTCTACCATCCGAGCCAAGAGCAAAGTGAGCTCAAGCACAGGTGTGTGTGAGGGGCGGAGGTAGCAAGCTACCCTCCCCTACCCCCGCTAACTAGCGATGGGGTAGTAAACCCTCGTTAAAATTCTAATGGCTCATCATTTCAGCTACGCCGAAAGTAATACCCTATTAAATAGCGTGGTTTGTATATCAGTTACAGAACAAAGAAAGAGCAAAAGCAATTGAATGGCTGCCAATATGACGGCGAGGACGAGAGTGGACACGTCCGACTACCATCTGGACCGAGAGCAAAGTGAGCTCAAGCAAAGGTGTGTAAGAGGGGGGGGGGGGTTAGCAAGCTACCCTCCCCTAACCCCGCTAACTAGCGGTATGCGTAGTAAACCCTCATTAAAAAATAAAAGGCTCGTCATTTCAGCTACGCCGAAAGTAATACCCCTATTAAATATCATAGTTTGTATTCCAGTTATGGAACAACTTCTTTCTATAAAAAAAAATTCCGCTCTCTTCGAAAATGACACTTGTTCCCGTCATAAATGAATAGTTTCAGAAATATGACAAATTCGAAGATAATTTGTATTTTTCCTAACCATACAAACCTTAGCTATTTACAGAGGGTTTACCTTTTAGCGCAGCTGAAATGACGAGCCAATAGTTTTAACGAGGGTTAATTATCCCCCGCGCTAGTTAGCGGGGGGTGGGGAAGGGTAGCTTGCTACCCCTCCCCCCTCCACACACTGGTGACTTGCTTCACTTCACTTAGAGGTAGGACTTGACTTGGGGGTCAGGGATGGCGGGCACATATGTGTAAATAGCTAAGGTTTGTATGGTTAGGAAAAATACAAATTATCTTCGAATTTGTCATTTGTTCCGTAACCGAAATACAAACCACGCTATTTACAGAGGGTGACTTACCCCTTAGGAAGGGTGGAAAGTCCCCAGCCTTACTGACTTCGGCTTGCGCGGGGGCTCGATCCCTCAGTAAGCAGCACTAGAGAGAGGGAGCCCCTGTACCTCACAAGTTCCTAGCATCGCTAGGAACGAGTGGCCTACATAAGCAGTGTGAGGAGGAGAGTGTGACTCGTCCTATGAAGTTGACCTTGAGACCTTCAGATAGGAATTCTAGGATAGGACGTTCCCCATACCACCTCGTCAGGGTATGGGAGACGCAACAGTATTAAGCTTAATACTAGGAGCACAAAGAAGCATGGGTTACCTGCAGAGGTCGAGGTCAGCTATGCGAGGACCAGGATGCTGCTTCCCCAAGAGAGGGGAGAATGAAGAAAGAAGTAAGGGTCAGACATACTCTTTCATTCACGCAGACTAAGACCGGGTAACAATGCCCTCAACCTACTGCTACTTGTCCAAAAAGGAGCCTGAGGTTAGACCAGCTGTTGTGCAGCCACCACAGGACCGATAGAAAACGTATCGAGGCTCCTGTGGGTCACATCTTGCAGGTAGTGGGCTGTGAAGGTCGTGTGACGCTTCCAGACCCCAGCTTGAAGTACCTGCGTCACAGAGAAGTTTCTCTTGAAGGCCAGGGATGTAGCAATACCCCTGACATCGAGGGCCCGATGGCGACATGACGGAGGAGGGTCAGGATTCAGGGCATGGTGGATAACCCTTCGAATCCAAGCTGAGATGGTGTTCCTGGTGACCCTCCTCTTTGTCCTGCCTGTGCTCACAAACAAAGCTCGCACATGAGGACGGACTGCAGCCGTTCTCTTCAAGTAGTGCCTCAGACACCTCACTGGACATAGTAGCAGCTGGTCTGGGTCGGTTGTTACAGAACGGAGACTCGCGATCCTGAAAGAGTCGAACCGAGGATCCGGCACTCCAGGATTCTGAGTCTTGGCCACAAACTCAGGGACGAACCTGAACGTTACCTCCCCCCATCCCCTTGAATGGGCGATATCGTACGAGAGACCATGAAGTTCACTAACTCGCTTGGCCGAAGCCAAGGCGAGTAGGAAAGCCGTCTTCCAAGACAGGTGGCGATCGGAGGCCTGGCGTAATGGCTCGAAGGGAGGTCTCTTAAGAGACCTGAGGACTCGAACCACGTTCCAAGGAGGGGGTCTCACTTCCGACTGGGGGCAGGTAAGCTCATAGCTACGTATGAGTAAAGAGAGTTCTAGCGATGAAGAAATATCCACGCCCTTCAATCCGAAGGCCAAGCTTAAGGCTGAGCGATAGCCTTTCACTGCCGAGACAGAGAGGCACATTTCTTCTCGCAGATACACGAGGAAGTCCGCTATTGCTGGAATAGTGGCATCGAGTGGAGAGATACCCCTTCCACGACACCAACCACAAAAGACTCTCCACTTTGCTTGGTAGACTCCCTCAGACACCTTCGCAGGTGCCGAGACATTCTCTCCGCAACCTGTTGCGAAAAGCCTCTCTCCGCGAGGAGACGCTGGATAGTCTCCAGGCGTGAAGCCGAAGCGAGGCTACGGCCCTGTGAGGGACGCCGGAGTGGGGTTGTCTGAGAAGCTCGTGTCGTGGAGGAAGCTCCCTTGGGAGTTCCGTCAGGAGTTGCAGAAGGTCCGGAAACCATTTCGCGTGATGCCATAGCAGAGCTACCAGAGTCATGGAACAGTTGACCGATAGTCTGGTCCTGTTGAGCACCCTTCTCATCAGACAGAACGGTGGGAAGGCGTACACGTCGATGTTGTCCCACCGTTGCTGGAAAGCATCTTGCCAGAGTGCCTTGGGGTCCGGGACTGGTGAGCAGTACAGGGGCAGCTTGAAGTTCAAGGCTGTCGCGAACAAGTCCACAGTCGGGGAACCCCACAAAGTCAGGACTTTGTTGGCTATCTGAGGATCCAAAGACCACTCGGTACTCACTATCTGCGAAGCCCTGCTCAGACTGTCGGCGAGCAAATTCCTCTTGCCAGGAATGAAGCGAGCTGATAGTGTTATCGAGTGGGTTTCGGTCCACCTCAGATTCTCTACTGTAAGATGGGATAGCTGTTGCGAAAAAGTGCCTCCCTGCTTGTTGATATAAGCCACTACCGTGGTGTTGTCGCTCATCACCACCACGGAGTGACCCGCCAGGGACTGTTGGAACTGCTGAAGAGCCAGAAAGACGGCCTTCAATTCTAGCAGGTTGATGTGTAGGCACTTTTCTGATTCTGACCAAAGGCCTGAGGCCCTCTGGTTCAGAACGTGCGCCCCCCACCCTTCTTTTGACGCGTCCGAAAACAGAGTCAATTCCGGGGGGAGGACGAGAAGACTCACTCCCTTCCGCAGGTTCTCGTCGGCCAGCCACCACCGCAAGTCCGTCTGTTCCAGAGACCCCATTGGGATCCGTATGTCCGGGGAATCGGATCCTTGATTCCACCGGGACTTGAGCCGCCATTGAAGGGATCTCATCCTGAGGTGGCTGTTTGGAACCAGACGGGCCAGGGAGGATAGGTGGCCCAAGAGACGCAACCACGATTGGGCGGGGAGTTCTTTTCGCCTGAGGAAGGGTTCCGCCACCCTCCTCAGCCTTGCTATCCGGTCGTCTGATGGAAAGGCTTTGTGGAGATTGGTGTCTATTAGCATGCCTAGATAAACCAGTCGTTGGGACGGCTGCAGAGAGGACTTCTCGAGGTTTACCACGATCCCCAGATCCTGGCAAAGATCCAGAAGCCTGTCTCGGTGCCGAAGAAGGGTCGACTCCGAGTCTGCTAGGATCAGCCAATCGTCCAGGTAACGAAGGAGACAAATGCCGTTCCTGTGCGCCCAAGATGAAATCAGGGTGAACACTCTGGTGAACACCTGAGGAGCTGTGGAGAGACCGAAACACAGCACCTTGAACTGGTAGATCTTGTTGTCTAGGCAGAATCTCAGGTACTTCCTGGAAGACGGATGGATTGGGATCTGGAAATACGCGTCCTTTAGATCCAGTGTACACATGAAGTCTTGTGGTCTCACCGCAAGTCTGACCGTGTCTGCTGTCTCCATGCTGAACCGGGTTTGTTTGACAAACCTGTTCAGAGCTGAGAGATCGATGACGGGTCTCCAGCCTCCAGTAGCCTTCTCTACAAGAAAGAGTCGACTGAAGAAGCCTGGGGAGCCGTCCACGACCTCCTGGAGAGCACCCTTCTCGAGCATGGTCTCGACTTCGGCCTGAAGGGCCAGTCCCTTTGCCAATCCCGTGGCATAGGAGCTCAACGACACTGGATTCGCTGTCAGGGGAGGTTGAGATGTTGTGAACGGGACGCAATAACCTTGGCCGATCACAGACACCGTCCAAGCATCGGCCCCGTGTTGCTGCCACCTGCGGACGCAACGCTGAAGGCATCCCCCACAGGTGGACATGCAGGGGGACTGCCACCCCTAGGGCTTGCGGCCGCGGCCGCCACCCCTAGAAGTCTTGCCTCCCCTGGAGGACTTACCGCCCCTCTTGACCTTGGCTGGAAAAGGCTGGGGCTTAGACACCACTTTCTTAGCTGCCAGTGCCTGCTTGGGAGCCTTACGAGGCTGTTGCTGCTGTTGTGGCGGGGCTGGAGGCTTATAGGGCCGAGTTGTAAAGGCCCTGTGGAGGAGGGAGTCCGTGCTGGATTTCCTCCACCTCTCAGCCGTTCGCTGTATGTCTTGAGGCTCAAACAGGCTCTCCCCCAGAAGGGAAGCATGTCGGAGCCTACACAAGGCGGGGACCTTCGGATGGAATCTCTCGGACACAGCATCACGATGCTTCAACACCGCGTTGGCCCACAGGGTGGTAACCTGGTGCGCCAAAAACTCGATGGAGCGGGTGCCCGAGAGCAAGAAGGTCTCTAGGGCCTTCCTATTGGTCTCCTTGGACAAGTCCTCCGATCGCAATAGGATGCCCAGAGATCCTAGCCAGAAGTCCAGCCACGAAGTGGCCTGCATGGCACACTTAGCGACCTTCTCGTGGTTAAGGATCTCTGCCGCCGAGAACGACACCTGCCGGGCAGAGAGTTTCTCAAGGGGAACTCCCTTCGCCAGCTCCTCCACAGAGTGATGGAGAGGAAAAGCGAGGTTGTGCTCACCCAGGATCTCGAAATACCTCCTCTGCTGGAGGCGAGGAGGAGGGATGAGTTTGTTCCCGGCAGTGGAACGAATGGAGGAGGCAAGAAGTGCGAGCTGAGCGTTGGCCCTAGCCCTGGCACTCTTCAGCCACCGAGACCAGGGCAGAGCTGCACTGGTCTTAGGGGCCTTCCGAACGTCAAACACTTCATCCAGAATCGTGTCTTTGCCTTCACGGGGGGCGATGACTGGATCCGTAAGTCTGTTAAGTTGCCTTATCAGGCTTAGGACCTGCCAGAAGGCATGTTCGGATTCTTGCTGTTCTCCTCCCTGCGGGCTGGCAGCTAAGTCTCCTGCCCCAGGAATCTCTTCCTGGGGTGATACGTGGACATTCCCCTGGGTAGTCGTGGGTTCCTGACGAATCCTTGCAGAGGATTTAGGGACGGTCTTGGAATCCTTGGATTCCCTCCTGGGAGGGATACAGGTTCCCAACAACGAGGTTCGAGGGGCCCCTTCCTCACGAGACGATTCTCCTGCCTGAAGCGAAGTCTCCCCCCCTGGTGCCGAGGGGAAGACTACCGCCCCACTGGACTCACCTGAGGACGGAAAGGCCTCGTCCACGGGAGAAGGAGAGAGTACTCGTGCAGGAGAAGGGACCTTCGCGATCGACCTCTTGGGAACCAACTTCGCCCTGGGGGAAGTCACCACGAAGTCCACTCCTCTCTTTCTCTTCAGCGTAGGAGAGACAGCCGTTGGTTTGTTACCCTGGCCGGCGAGTGCTGGTTTCATAACCCTCACTAACGCCCGTGCCAGAGGACCAAACCAAGTCTGCCGCTCCAAGGACACAGAGTCCGAAATCCTCGCTAAAGGGAAAGGGATCGGGCGATCCTTTGGAGTGGACACGACGGTACCTGCCTGAAAAGAAGGTGGGGAAGAATGATGTACTAACCTCTCCTCGTCCTGCACTACCAACCTGTGTTTGGATAGAGGTGATCCCGAGTGCCGTCTAGGAGCACGCGTTCCTGCTGCTACCACCGGCTGCGGAATTCGCCGCGAACGATGGTCGCGCGAGGGCGAATGGTCGCGCGGGAGCGCGGGCGAGCGATCGCGCGGGCGCGCAGGTGGATGATCGCGCGGGCGCACGGGCGCGCAGGCGAGTGGTCGCGCGGGCACGCAGGCACGCAGGCGAGTGGGCGCGAGGGTGGGCAGGTAAATGAACGCGTGTCCGAGGCGCGACGGCGAGGGAACGCGCTGCCGCGTAGGTGAGGAAGATCGCTGGCGATGAAGATCCACAGGCGATCGATGACGAGCTGGTGAGTGCAGTCGCTCAAGTTGGCGATGGCGCGATGTGGTATGTCGACGCACTGGCGTGCGATGGTGAGCAGCATGCGCAGGTGAATGACCGCGTAATGGTAAGCGATGGCGAGCAGCAAGCGCAGGTGAATGATCGCGTGATGGGGTGCGATGGTGATCAGCATCCGCAGGAGGGCTATCGTTCAGGGGCGAGCGATGGCGAGCAGCATGCGCAGGAGGGCGATCGCGTAATGGCGAGCGATGGCGACCAGCATGCGCAGGTGGGCGATCGCGTGATGGGGTGCGATGGTGATCAGCATCCGCAGGAGGGCGATCGTGCAGGGGCGAGCGATGGCGAGCAGCATGCGCAGGAGGGCGATCGTGCAATGGCGAGCGATGGCGAGCAGCATGCGCAGGCAGGCGATCGCGCGATGGCGAGCTAGAAGCTGGCAAACCATGTTCCTTCAGGAGCGTTGGAGAACGTTGGCGCGCTAGCTGTCGCTGTTGAATAGGCGATACTAAGATCGCCTGTGCGCGCTGGCAAGCAGGTGAACGCTGGCGAGGAGGTAATCGCTGGCGCGTAGGTGATCGCTGGCGAGCTGGAGATCGCTGGCGAGCAGAAGGTCGACGCGTGTCATGTGAAAGGACAGGTGGCGCGGCGCGTTCACGAGCAGGAACTGGGGGATCACTGGCGCGTTCACGAGCAGGAACTGGGGGATCACTGGCGCGTTGGCGAACAAGTGTTTTTGACACACGCGCAGCACGATGTTGCGTAGCCACAGGACCAGGCAGATGGTGAGCAGGGAGTTCAGCAGGAACTAAAGTGTGGTCAGAGACCGCAGGGCGATGGTCCTCAAATGAGCGCTGACGCTCGGAAGAGAGCTGACGAGCAGGAGCGCGCTGGCGAGGGGGGCGAACATCAGGAGAGAGCCGACGAGCAGGTGAGCGTCGGCGAGCAGGAGAGTCTTGGCGAGCAGGAGAGCGCTGAAGATCAGGAGAGCGCTGGCGAGCAGGAGAGCGCTTGTGCGCTAGCACTGCTCGCATAAGGGAAGGATCCCTTAGCCCCGAAGGGACCTTTGCCCGTCGGGTGACGAATTCTCCAGAAGGCGAAGATCTGGCAGGAGATGGTGAGCGGTCTGCAGAGAGGTTCAAGGAGGGCGGAGGTGTAGGTTGAGGCTGACGAGGAGAGTCCCCCCCGGAGGATGAAGACCCAAAAAGGCGCCTCTTAGTCCCCCTGTAAGGGGAAGGGAGGCCCTTGTGGCGTAGCGGACGGTGAGCCTTACGGCGGAGGCGGCGGAGGGGAAGATCGTCGGGACCATCGGTCCTCCGAAAGGGAGTCTCCGTTAAAGCACTTCCCTCAGAAGGAAGCTGAGCAGCAGCCGAGACCGAAGGACTCACTTCCCCCTTCGAAGGATGTACGGAAGGAGGAGGAGAGCCTTTAGCACTATCACCCGCAACAGCACCTGCGGCGGAAGGCCCAACCAAGTCGGAGGCCTCTGTCACCACGACGTCGACAATAGACAGAGGGTCTACCTCTGCTACCGCCGGCGACTGCTTAACAGCGGCCCCCAACGAGACAAGGTCAATAAGAGCGACCCTGGAGGGCAAGCCCTTAAGCCCCAGGGACGACCAAATCTGCAAAAGATCATCACTGGATAAGGCATTATCAATAACCTCCCCCGGAGGAGGAGGGGGAACCGCCTCGCTATGGGAGGCGACGCCCTCTCCCCCCACCGAAGGTCGGGAAACAGAACAAGGGCCTGCGCTCCCACTCGGCCGACTCTCCTTAGGAGGCGGACGAGGGGGAGCTTCGGAGGAGGTTTGGGCGGCGGAAGAAGAGTCCCGAGAACCTTCCTCCTTCAAGGCTAACCCCAGAGGACAACGGTCTCTCTTGGACTTCTTCTTACGCCGACGGCCAAACCTCTCCCACTGGGAGGCAGACCACTTCCTGCACTCACGGCACATGTTCTCCTGGTCACACCGTCGGTCCCGACATTGAGGGCAGAGGGTGTGCGGATCCGTATTTACGTCCGACATGAAAGTCCCACAAGGACGACCGGCAACTCCAGGGCATATACGCATTGTAAAGAAATAACTGAAGGTCAACTTCCAACCAACACACACGCTGAAAAGAAAAAGCAGAAAATTAAAGGCTGTCACGAGGGCGATGAGCAGACACGTCTGATCACCGCCGAGCCAAAAGTGAAGTGAAGCAAGTCACCGGTGTGTGGAGGGGGGAGGGGTAGCAAGCTACCCTTCCCCACCCCCCGCTAACTAGCGCGGGGGTAATTAACCCTCGTTAAAACTATTGGCTCGTCATTTCAGCTGCGCTAAAAGGTAAACCCTCTGTAAATAGCGTGGTTTGTATTTCGGTTACGGAACAAATATATATATCTACAGCCAACGATAATGGGGGACCCCCGGTGGGAACTTGGGGTTTTGGGTGGGGAAAACATACTGGGGAAACGGTAGATAATGGTAAAACAATCTTCTCTATACATTACCTTCTTGGATGTATAATAAACCGATGAAAAAATACAGTAACATTGAGCTGTGCAATCTAACTTTAGCAGTGTTCTTCATTTATTTTTTTTTATTCTACTGGTCAGTTGTAGTCACTCTCGTTCGTTCGTTTGTACATAGAAGGTTTCGACCTTCTGCACATAAACTCCTCCCCCCTATGCATAGACTCCTCCTCCACCAATAGGATTTCTTCTTCTCTACCCAGCAAATTTAACTATTCGACTTCACCCGCTTTATTCAAGTATATGACTTGATCCACTACAACTATACCATTCCTTTTATGTAATACCCTCGTATACATATTACGTTTGACCCAAGAATTACTCGTTTTATTATCCGATACCTTATAAAATCACCTCATTTTATATTCCCATTAAATATTATTTATCATACACTCCATTTTATCTTGCTATATTACATTTATACATTTTGTCATTACCTTGTCACACCCCGATTTCACATAAATACTTGCTCTGGACAAGTTTCCCATTCTAGTTCATTCATGTTTACTCTCTAGACTCCGTTGTGTTTCCGTTAACCAATCACCAACCCCTATGTATGGAAAGTTTGCACAGGGGGTGGGGGTTAATATGTCCCTACCCCATTCCCTCATCTCCTCAAGTGGTCTCTTCATACCCCTTCCAACAAATCCTTTTCCGTGGAAACCTTTGTTCTAGTCACGTCTTTATTATTTCAAGTGAGTTTTTTTTCGTATTTTGCGATGGAAGTTATAGAAATACTTAAAAGCATTGGCTAAATTTCATGGGGAATTTTTTGATACGTCAACCAATGTTGATAGTCACATAATGTAATACCCCAACGTTTACAGTGTTCCAAGTCCCGTTCATAGAAATTAAGACGTCACAGTCTCAACAACCCAGTGACCCACAAGTTTCATTGTCCGGGTCATAAAAGTAAGTCATTAATATGTTATTTTCATTAGTAAAATAAATTTTTGAATATACTTACCCGATGATCATGTAGCTGTCAACTCTGTTGCCCGACAGAAATCTACGGTCGGGATACGCCAGCGATCGCTATACAGGTGGGGGTGTACACAATAGCGCCATCTGTGAGCAGGTACTCAAGTACTTCTTGTCAACAAGAACTCAATTTTCTCCTCGGTCCACTGGTTCTCTATGGGGAGGAAGGGCGGGTCCTTAAATTCATGATCATCGGGTAAGTATATTCAAAAATTTATTTTACTAATGAAAATAACATTTTACAATATTAATCTTACCCGATGATCATGTAGCTGATTCACACCCAGGGTGGTGGGTGGAGACCAGCATACATGTTAACAAAGAAGCTAAGTATCCCGTATTTCATTTTATTAGTTATTCAAAAATAACATAAAATAAATAAGTACCTGGTAAGGAAGACGACTTGAACCATTACTCTGCCTTTATTAAGTACGTCTTCCTTACTGAGCGTAGCGGTCCTCTTAGGATGCTGAACGACTCTTAGGTGCTGAAGTATAAAGGGCTGCAACCCATACTAAAGGACCTCATCACAACCTCTAACCTCGGCGCTTCTCAAGAAAGAATTGACCACCCGCCAAATCAACAAGGATGCGGAAGGCTTCTTAGCCGACCGTACAACCCATAAAAAGTATTCAAGAGAAAGGTTAAAAAGGTTATGGGATTATGGGAATGTAGTGGCTGAGCCCTCACCTACTACTGCACTCGCTGCTACGAATGGTCCCAGGGTGTAGCAGTTCTCGTAAAGAGACTGGACATCTTTGAGATAGAATGATGCGAACACTGACTTGCTTCTCCAATAGGTTGCATCCATAACACTCTGCAGAGAACGGTTCTGTTTGAAGGCCACTGAAGTAGCCACAGCTCTCACTTCATGTGTCCTTACCTTCAGCAAAGCAAGGTCTTCTTCCTTCAGATGAGAATGTGCTTCCCTAATCAGAAGCCTGATGTAGTAAGAAACTGAGTTCTTAGACATGGGAAGAGAAGGCTTCTTGATAGCACACCATAAGGCTTCTGATTGTCCTCGTAAAGGTTTTGACCTTTTTAGATAGTACCTAAGAGCTCTAACTGGGCAAAGTACTCTCTCCAGTTCGTTCCCCACCAAGTTGGACAGGCTTGGGATCTCGAACGACTTAGGCCAAGGACGTGAAGGAAGCTCGTTTTTAGCAAAAAACCGAGCTGCAAGGAACATGTAGCCGTTTCAGATGTGAAAACTATGTTCCTGCTGAAGGCGTGGATCTCACTTACTCTTTTAGCTGTTGCCAAGCACACGAGGAAAAGAGTTTTTAATGTGAGGTCCTTAAAAGAGGCTGATTGGAGAGGTTCAAATCTTGATGACATAAGGAACCTTAGGACCACGTCTAGATTCCAGCCTGGAGTGGACAACCGACGTTCCTTTGAGGTCTCAAAAGACCTAAGGAGGTCCTGTAGATCTTTGTTGGTGGAAAGATCCAAGCCTCTGTGGCGGAAAACCGCTGCCAACATACTTCTGTAACCCTTGATCGTAGGAGCTGAAAGGGATCTTACGTTCCTTAGATGTAACAGGAAGTCAGCAATCTGGGTTACAGTGGTACTGGTTGAGGAAACTGCATTGGCCTTGCACCAGCTTCGGAAGACTTCCCATTTAGACTGATAGACTCTGAGAGTGGATGTCCTCCTTGCTCTGGCAATCGCTCTGGCTGCCTCCTTCGAAAAGCCTCTAGCTCTTGAGAGTCTTTCGATAGTCTGAAGGCAGTCAGACGAAGAGCGTGGAGGTTTGGGTGTACCTTCTTTACGTGAGGTTGACGTAGAAGGTCCACTCTTAGAGGAAGAGTCCTGGGAATGTCGACCAGCCATTGCAGTACCTCTGTGAACCATTCTCTCGCGGGCCAGAGGGGAGCAACCAACGTCAGCCGTGTCCCTTTGTGAGAGGCGAACTTCTGAAGTACCCTGTTGACATTCTTGAACGGCGGGAATGCATACAGGTCGAGATGGGACCAATCCAGCAGAAAAGCATCCACGTGAACTGCTGCTGGGTCTGGAATCGGAGAACAATACAACGGGAGCCTCTAGGTCATCGAGGTAGCGAACAGATCTATGGTTGGCTGACCCCACAGGGCCCAAAGTCTGCTGCAAACATTCTTGTGAAGGGTCCACTCTGTGGGGATGACCTGACCCTTCCGGCTGAGGCGATCTGCCATGACATTCATATCGCCCTGAATGAACCTCGTTACCAGCGTGAGCTTTCGATCTTTTTACCAGATGAGGAGGTCCCTTGCGATCTAGAACAACTTCCTCGAATGAGTCCCTCCCTGCTTGGAGATGTAAGCCAAGGCTGTGGTGTTGTCGGAGTCCACCTCCACCACCTTGTTTAGCTGGAGGGACTTGAAGTTTATCAAGGCCAGATGAACCGCCAACAACTCCTTGCAATTGATGTGAAGTGTCCTTTGCTCCTGATTCCATGTTCCCGAGCATTCCTGTCCGTCCAATGTCGCACCCCAGCCCGTGTCTGATGCGTCCGAGAAGAGACGGCGGTCGGGGTTCTGAACAGCCAAAGGTAGACCTTCCTTGAGAAGAAAGCTGTTCTTCCACCACGTTAGAGTAGACCTCATCTCTTCGGAAACAGGAACTGAGACCGTCTCTAGCGTCATGTCCTTTATCCAGTGAGCAGCTAGATGATACTGAAGGGGGCGGAGGTGGAGTCTCCCTAACTCAATGAACAGGGCCAGCGATGAAAGTGTCCCTGTTAGACTCATCCACTGCCTGACTGAGCATCGGTTCCTTCTCAGCATGCTCTGGATGCATTCTAGGGCTTGGTTGATCCTTGGGGCCGACGGAAAAGCCCGAAAAACTCGACTCTGAATCTCCATACCCAGGTAGACAATGGTCTGGGATGGGACGAGCTGGGACTTCTCTAAATTGACCAGGAGGCCCAGTTCCTTGGTCAGATCCATAGTCCATCTGAGATTCTCCAGACAGCGACGACTTGTGGGAGCTCTTAAAAGCCAGTCGTCTGACGGAGCCGGACACAAGATCATGGTACTGCTGCACAGTCTGTGAACTGTCAACCATGGGGATGCGAGGAAGTACAGCGACAACCCGAAACTGTCTAGACTGTCTGGGTAGTACAGACAACTCCTTATCGGGTTGCTGAGGTTGCCGCACTGCGTCACAACAAGTCACCTCTGCTGGTTGTTGAACGTCTTCCCAGTGACACACTGACTCCGTAAAAAAAAAAAAAATCCTCTATCAAGGACTAAGCTTGGACTGCATGTCTTGCAACAAAGCTCAAGGTCTATGGGAGCAGGTGTGGCAACAGACGGGGTTAGCGACTGAAGCGGAACCATTTACCCTCCCTGGAAGCATGTTATGCTTAAATAAAAGTCCATAGGAGGCTAAGCAGCTTAAGGCTCCTCTCCAAATGACAGAGTCCTCAAGGGAATATCAGAAGGAGGGAGAACAGCACTTTCTCATCTACAGGAACCATATCCGAGAAAAGCTAAGTTCTCTCAGTGAGGGTTTCACTGGTGCAAAAGCAGCAGACCAGAAGGCAACGTTATGAAACTGCTTGACAGTCTGTGAACTGTCAAAAACTGAACTGTCAACCACAACAGGAGCGTGAGGACATACAGCACTGGTGTATAAGTAGCAGACCAGAAGGCAACGTCATGTAACTGCATGACAGTTTGTGAGTTGGCAACAACCAAAGATGTGTGGGGAAGCCTCAACTCCTGCCTGACTAGTTTGCTGCTGGCGAGTGGCGGTAACCACAGTGTGTTGCGGAGGCTGACACACCGTGTCAAAACACGGCAGCTTGTGGTAGCTCCCGCACGGCAACGGAGTGCTCTGTGTGTGGGAGTCATCATACATCTGGCAGGGTTGACTGTGCATGGGTGGAGGAGCTCTCACAACAAGAGTGTGAGAGCATGAAGCCATGCCGGGCGCACAACCGTGGGAGGTGTAGGCCCACGGGTGCATCGTCAACCTTCTCCGCAGTCGGAGTGTGGGAGCTGGCAACAACAAAAGCAGAGTGCTGGTGCGTGGGAGGGGCTGCGGTGGAATGAGGAGCATGCGGTATGGTATGCAGAGCATGCTGTAAGGTATGCAGAGCATGCTGTAAGGTATGCAGAGCATGCTGTAAGGTATGCAGAGCATGCTGTAAGGAATGCAGAGCATGCTGTAAGGTATGCAGAGCATGCTGTAAGGTATGCAGAGCATGCGGTATGGTATGCAGAGCATGAGGTAAGGCATGCGGCTCATGCTGCATGGTATGCGGCTCATGCTGCATGGTATGCGGCTCATGCTGCATGGTATGCGGCTCATGCTGCATGGTATGCGGAGCATGCTGTAAGGTCTGCAGAGCATGCTGCATGGGCTGAGGAGAATGCCGCATAGTGCTGGAACCCGGCAACTCCTGATGCGGCAGCTCACGCATGTTAGCAGATGGTGCAGCAAGAACATGCGTCTGGCAGTGAGGACTGCGCATCGGTGGAGGAGCTCTCACAGGAGGCAGCCGCAGTATCTGCTGAGCGCACAACCTCGGCGGGTTGTAGGTAAACAGGCTGCATTGTCAACCTTCCAGCATGATACTCCTGCATGAAGGAGCAAGCTGAGACTGTATAGTCTGCAGCATGGACCACTAGGGTCTATGAAAGACAACAACAAACGGAGCTACTGTCCGTTGTGACTGAGGGTCTAAAACAGCTGGTGCGGCAACAGACGGAGTTACTGCCTGTTGCGGTACCACCTAGCCTCTCTTAGGAGGTGTGCAGTTGTCGTACTGCAGCGAGTCCGAACTGACCCAGTGGCTACACCTAGGCCGTTGGACTTGCGCGGAAGGGACCGACTTGCACTTAAAAGCTGCAAGATTTGGTCCATGGTTTCTGCGAGAAACCTCTTCCGCAGACGAGGAATAAATGGGCTCTCTCGTCTTTGTGTGGGTGGGGTGATCACGTCGGCAACGTGTGTAGATACACCCGAAACCACAGAGGGAAACGTCTGTTCGTCGATCAAGGCCTGAGGAACCCATAAGTCCTTCGACATTACTTCTCCCCTGGGCTTGGGAGCTTGTAAGAGGTATCGGACTAGGTGAACCACTGGCACGAACAGACGAACCCTCGAACGCAACACTGTAACACTTTGCGCATATCACTTTATCACTTTTGATTTTCTGTTTGCACTTATTTCACTGAACTCGAAACTTTAAGTGGTTTGTACCTGAAACACGCAATCCTATCCTTCATTAAAAGGTAGTAATTGCGAAAACAGTATTACAATGTAACAGAAAAAACATAATGAAAGATAAAGAATTCAGTGGCTGGAAAAGAGACTAAACACTAGATCAAATAAACTACGTTTAAAATCTCTCACCGCATAAAGCCTGGGAACAAGAATAAAACTCTAGAAACGTTTTACCTTCTTCCCCTCTATCGACTAGGGAGAAGAGCAAAAAAAAAAACGAGAACAACGTTACCCGCTTGAACGAAACGTTTATCCTCCTCTCTCTCCCTCCGTCTCTATCTCTCTCTCTCTCTCTCTCTCTTGACTTAGAACCTGAGAGAAGAGCCCAATTATATATATCGTTAAAACATATTATTTGTTAAAGGAAAAAAACTGAAAGGTTTCCCAAATAAAAAGCTCCTTTATTAGAATTAAAACCATTTAAGCTAAGAAAGAATGAACGAAACGCTAGAATCGGTTTACTCTTACTGCAACGTGAAACCGTGAATACTCTCTCTCTATCGTAACGATAGAGCGCAAGTTGAACGTTCTGAACGTCAACAACTGCAGAGACTAAACAAAACGTTAGTTCAACTTTGAAAACAGTACGAGACTTATCAAAGAAATTCTTTCAAAAACATAAAATTAAAATAGCATAAATTCTTAACAGGAAAAACGATATGACGAGCTCAATGTTAATTAACTTCGGTTCCAAGTAAGGACCGCCTACTATTAGGAAAGGTCGCATATAAACAAACATAAAAATTAATTTTTATAAGTTTATAATAAATGGAAAGTTAATCAAAGAGGCCTATAAATGGCGGAGAGATATAAAATAAATCTATAACTTTGTTAAGCAAAATTACCAAAAACCTAAACACACTTCCGTCTAAGGGAAGGGTGAGTCATAAAAAGTGAAAGAGAGTCTATACTCTCTTCGACACCAACACTTCCGTCTAAGGGAAGGGTCGGCCATTTAAAAGTGAAAGAGTGTCCATACTCTCTTCGTCACCATAATTAATTCAAATTAATTCCAAAAGCTTGCTAAGCTAAAGATAAAGCTTCCTGAATAGTGAAGGCTAAACTCTAGAGCAAATACATCACCAAATCGTGAACAATAACTCCAGAATCAACAGCGTATCCAAGTAGGTCTAGCCGGAGGCACGACAGAGGAAAAATTGAGTTCTTGTTGACAAGAAGTACTTGAGTACCTGCTCACAGATGGCGCTATTGTGTACACCCCCACCTGTATAGCGATCGCTGGCGTATCCCGACCGTAGATTTCTGTCGGGCAACAGAGTTGACAGCTACATGATCATCGGGTAAGATTAATATTGAAAATTCTTCAATTTAAATGATTAAAGTGTGCGCAGCTCAACACTACCATTTGCCAGTAAAAGTTTGTGACCTGGGAAGGGGTCCGGGGTTTGCCCCCGCCTAGGGGTTGTGACGTGGGAAGAGGGTCCAGGGGGCTTGGCCCCGGCTAGGGGTTGTGACCTGGGAACTACTAGGTTAGGTTAGGTTAGGTGAGGTGGGTTTGTTAGGTTCTGTACCCTTTTGTACCCTTTTACATACTGTATTGTGTAAAGGGTATATGGAAAAATGCTTTAAAATACACATGCTAATATCAGCGTAGAATTGCTAATGTGGTATTATTATACTGTATTACAGGGCAATGTAACCTAGGGAAAAAAACACTTTTTTCTATAGGAAAAATGTTATTTTTATTAGTAAAATAAATTTTTGAATATACTTACCCGATAATCATGTAGCTGTCAACTCCGTTGCCCGACAGAATTCTACGGAGGGATACGCCAGCTATCACAATACTAGAAGGGGGTGTACTCACCAGCGCCACCTGTGGCCAGGTACTACAGTACTTCTTGTTGACACCTCCTCAATTTTTCCTCGGTCCACTGGTTCTCTATGGGGAGGAAGGGAGGGTCAATTAAATCATGATTATCGGGTAAGTATATTCAAAAATTTATTTTACTAATAAAAATAACATTTTTCAATATTAAACTTACCCGATAATCATGTAGCTGATTCACACCCAGGGGGGTGGGTGAAAACCAGTGTACAAGATTAAAGGATAGCTAAGTATCCCATATTTCATATAACAGTTATCTCAAATAACAATGAAATAATAAGTACCTGGTAAGGAAGTCGACTTGAACCGTTACTCTGCCTCTTTTTTAAATTCGTCTTCCTTACTGAGCGCAGCGTTCCTCTTGGAGGCTGAATCAACTCAAAGGTGCTAAAGTATATAGGGCTGCAACCCCTACTAAAGGACCTCTACACAACCTCTAACCCAGGCGCTTCTCAAGAATGAATTGACCACCCGCCAAATCAAAAGGATGCGGAAGGCTTCTTAGCCTACCGTAACAACCATAAAAACAATAAAAGTATTCAAGAGAAAGGTTAAAAAAGGTTATGGGATTAAGGGAATGTAGTGGCTGAGCCCTCACCTACTACTGCACTCGCTGCTACGAATGGTCCCAGGGTGTAGCAGTTCTCGTAAAGAGACTGGACATCTTTAAGATAAAATGATGCAAACACTGACTTGCTCCTCCAATAGGTTGCATCCATTATGCTCTGCAGAGAACGGTTTTTATTAAAGGCCATCGAAGTAGCTACGGCTCTCACTTCGTGGGTCCTTACCTTCAGCAAAGCAAGGTCTTCCTCCTTTAAGTGAGAATGGGCTTCTCTAATCAGAAGCCTTATATAATACGAAACCCCGTTTTTGGACATGGGCCTCGAAGGTTTCTTGATGGCACACCATAAGGCTTCTGACTGTCCTCGAATAGGTTTTGACCTATTAAGATAATATTTCAGAGCTCTGACAGGGCAAAGAACTCTTTCTAGCTCGTTACCTACCATGTTGGAGAGGCTAGGTATTTCAAACGATCTAGGCCAAGGACGCGAAGGAAGGTCATTCTTAGCTAAGAATCCGAGCTGTAAAGAACATGTTGCAGATTCGGTCGTGAACCCAATGTTCTTGCTGAAGGCATGAACCTCACTGACTCTTTTAGCTGTTGCAAGGCAGACGAGAAAAAGAGTCTTGAGGGTAAGGTCCTTGAAGGAAGCTGACTGGAGAGGTTCGAACCTAGGTGACATAAGGAACCTTAAGACTACGTCTAGGTTCCAGCCTGGAGTGGGTAGACGACGCTCTTTAGAAGTCTCAAAAGACTTAAGGATGTCTTGAAGGTCCTTGTTGGAAGAAAGGTCCAAACCTCTGTGGCAGAGAACTGAAGCCAACATACTCCTGTACCCTTTAATCGTAGGGGCTGAAAGGGATCTCTCATTCCTAAGATGTAATAGGAAGTCAGCTATTTGGGTCACAGAGGTATTGGTAGAGGATACTGCATTGGCTCTACACCAGCTCCGGAAGACTTCCCACTTGGATTGGTAGACTCTACGAGTGGAAACCCTCCTTGCTCTGGCAATCGCACTGGCTGCCTCCTTCGAAAAGCCTCTAGCTCTAGCGAATCTTTCGACAGTCTGAAGGCAGTCAGCCGAAGAGCGTGGAGGTTTGGGTGCAACCTGTCTACGTGAGGTTGACGTAGAAGGTCCACTCTTAGAGGGAGAGTCCTGGGGACGTCGACCAGCCATTGAAGTACCTCTGTGAACCATTCTCTTGCAGGCCAAAGGGGAGCAACCAGCGTCAGCCGTGTCCCTTCGTGCGAGATGAACTTCTGAAGGACTTTGTTTATTATCTTGAACGGTGGAAATGCGTAAAGGTCGAGATGGGACCAGTTCAGCAGAAAAGCATCCACATGAACTGCTGCTGGGTCTGGAACTGGGGAACAGTACAACGGAAGTCTCTTGGTCATGGAGGTGGCAAACAGATCTATGGTCGGCTGACCCCACAAGGTCCAAAGTCTGTTGCACACGCTCTTGTGGAGGGTCCATTCCGTGGGAATGACCTGATCCCTTCTGCTTAGGCGATCTGCTGAGACGTTCATGTTGCCCTGAATGAACCTCGTAACTAGGGTGAGGTTTAGACTTCTTGACCAAATGAGGAGGTCCCTTGCGATCTCGTATAGGCTCCTCGAATGGGTCCCTCCTTGCTTGGAGATGTAAGCCAAGGCTGTGGTGTTGTCGGAGTTCACCTCCACCACCTTGCCTAGCAGGAGGGACTTGAAGTTCAATAGGGCTAAATGAACTGCTAGTAGCTCCTTGCAGTTGATGTGGAGCGTTTCCTGTTCCTCGTTCCACGTTCCCGAGCACTCCTGTCCGTTCAAGGTCGCGCCCCAGCCCGAGTCCGATGCATCCGAGAAGAGATGAAGATTGGGGGTCTGAATCGCCAACGATAGGCCCTCCCTGAGAAGGAGATTGGTCTTCCACCACAAGAGAGTGGTCTTCATCTCTTTGGTGACTGGGATAGAGACTGCTTCGAGAGTCAAACCCTTGTCCCAATGAGCTGCAAGATGGAATTGAAGAGGGCGGAGGTGGAGTCTCCCTAGCTCGACGAACAGGGCCAGCGATGAAAGGGTCCCTGTGAGACTCATCCACTGTCTCACCGAGCAACTGCTCCTCTTCAGCATGCTCATGATGCAATCTAGGGCTTGGCTTATCCTTGGGGCCGATGGAAAAGCCCGAAAATCCTGACTCCGAATCTCCATTCCCAGGTACACAATGGATTGGGAGGGAATGAGCTGAGACTTTTCTAGGTTGACTAACAGACCCAGTTCTTTGATTAAGTCCAAAGTCCAGTTGAGACTCTCCAGACAGCGACGACTCGTGGAGGCTCTCAACAGCCAGTCGTCTAAGTAAAGGGAGGCTCTGATGTCCGATAAGTGGAGGAATTTTGCTATATTCCTCATCAGATGCGTAAACACCATAGGAGCTGTGCTTAGGCCAAAACACAGGGCTTGGAATTGGTAGACAACCTTTCCAAAAACGAATCTCAGGAAAGGTTGGGAGTCTGGATGAATAGGAACGTGAAAGTAAGCATCTTTCAGGTCCAACGAGACCATCCAGTCCTCCTGCCTGACCGCTGCTAGGACCGACTTCGTCGTCTCCATCGTGAACGTCTGCTTGGTGACATAAGCATTGAGCGCGCTGACGTCCAGCACCGGTCTCCAACCTCCTGTCTTCTTGGCCACCAGAAAGAGACGGTTGTAGAAGCCCGGGGATTGATGGTCCCGGACTATAACCACTGCCTTCTTCTGTAAAAGGAGCGACACCTCCTGGTGCAACGCTAGCCTCTTGTCCTTTTCTTTGTAGTTGGGAGAGAGGTTGATGGGAGATGTGGTCAGAGGGGGTTTGCGGCAGAATGGTATCCTGTAACCCTCCCTCAGCCAACTGACAGACTGGGCGTCTGCACCTCTCTTTTCCCAGGCTTGCCAGAAGATCTTGAGTCTGGCTCCTACTGCTGTCTGGAGATGAGGAGAGTCAGTTTTTTCCTTTAGAAGCCTTGGAACCTTTCCTAGACTTGCTCCTGGAAGAGTCTGGACGGGAGCTTCCTCGGCTGGGGGCTCTACCACGAAAGGGCAGAATAAACCTCGTAGCAGGAGTATCAGCCACTGGGGTGCGATAAGTCCTGGGGACTGAGGTAGCAACCTTAGTCTTACGAGCTGATGAGGCCACAAGATCATGGGTGTCCTTTTGTATCAGGGCCGCAGACAAGTCCTTAACAAGCTCTTCGGGAAAAAGGAACTTCGAGAGCGGAGCGAAAAGGAGTTGAGACCTTTGACAAGGTGTGATGCTTGGAGGAAAGGAAGGTACAAAGCTGCTCCCTTTTCTTAAGCACCCCTGACACAAACATTGATGCAAGCTCGCCAGATCCATCCCTAATAGCCTTATCCATGCAGGACATTAAGAGCATGGCTGAGTCCTTGTCCGCAGGGGAGGTCTTCTTGCTAAGGGCCCCCAGGCACCAGTCTAGGAAATTGAACATCTCAAAGGCTCTAAAAACACCCTTCAGGAAGTGATCAAGGTCTGAGAAGGTCCAGCAAACCTTAGAGCGCCTCATTGCTGTTCTACGAGGAGAGTCTACCAAACTTGAGAAGTCAGCCTGGGCAGAGGCAGGTACTCCCAAGCCTGGTTCCTCTCCTGTGGCATACCAAACGCCCGCTTTAGAAGTGAGCTTAGTCGGAGGAAACATAAAGGAAGTCTTTCCTAGTTGCTGCTTAGACTGCAACCACTCCCCTAAAATCCTTAACGCTCTCTTAGAGGACCTTGCTAAGACGAGCTTAGTATACGTAGACTTGGCTGGCTGCATGCCCAGCGAAAACTCAGATGGCGGAGAGCGGGGGATAGCAGAGACAAAATGGTCTGGGTATACCTCTCTGAAAAGAGCCAAGACCTTACGAAAGTCAATAGGAGGCGGAGAAGACTTGGATTCATCCACGTCTGATGAGGGATCCAGGTGTGCAGCCTCATCATCAGAAACCTCATCACCAGAGTGTAGCGAAGTGAGAGGTAAGGTATGCTGAACAGCAGAATCAGCACGAGCTGGAACAAAAATACTTGTGGTTTCCTCCTCAAGTCTCTGTTGAGGGAACACCTGAGGCTCAGGCTGCAAAGGCTGATCAAAAGAAGTAGCAGAAGGTAGGCGCATGGGTGGAGGAGGCTGACTCCTGGCATGAGTGTCTGAACTCAAGAGTTGCGCTTGCTGTAAGGTTGGTGGATGCGTAGTAGCAGGTTCCTGAGGAACGAGTTGAGGTTCCTGAGGTGTGAGCTGTGAGCGATGAGGTAGTGGCTGCGCAGAACGCAGTAATTGTCTCGCGAGTTGAGGTTCCTGAGGCGCAAGGCTAAGGTGTTGAGGTTCTCGCCTTGAGGAGGGTTGAGGTCGCTGCAGCGAGAGCTGAGGAGTCTGACTCATGGATGGGAGAGGTTGTTGTACCTCAAGAGAGTGTTGCCTCACTGGTGGAACTGCAAGTGGAAGCGGAGGAAGCAAGGTATAAGCTTCCTGTTCCCATTGCTGAGGTTGCCTTAAGGAAGGCAGAGGTAGCTGCACACCACTGGAAACAGTCAACTCAGAACGTGGTAAGGTATCCTGAGGAGCCTCAACATCGTACGCCTGGCAGGCAGGACTGCGGTTAGGCGGAGCGATCGCAGGAGGAGGTGTAACCTTCTCAGCCTGACACTCACGCATCAAGACCGCAAGTTGTGACTGCAGTAGAGTCAACTTGGGGTCGGCAGACACTAAGGTCTGCTGAGGTAAAGCCTTAACAGCAGAGATCTGTTGCGGCAGCACCTTACTCCTCTTAGGAGGTGTGCATTCAACTGATGACTGAGGCGAGTCAGAGCTGATCCAATGACTGCAGCCAGGTTGTAGAGCTCTTGAGGTCTGGACTCTGCGTTTGAGTGGTCTTGAGACCTGAGTCCAACGTTTCCTCCCTGACAATTCTTCAGCAGACGAGTAAAAGACGGGCTCAATCGTCTGCAGGTGGGAGTGACGGTCTCTGGAAGACACGCCTGCAACCACCGAGGATACTTCTGTGCGCCGATCAAGGCCTGCCGAACCCTTTTGCCCTTCGACATTGCTTCTCCCCTGGGCTTGGGAGCTTGCAAGAGGTCCCGGACTGGGAGGACGACTGGCACGCACAGAAGTACCCTCACGCACCACACTGACACTGACACTAGCACTTGGCACTGCACTGACACTAGCACTCGTCACAGCACTGGCACTATTACCACCCACTGCACTCTTGACCTTAAGTTCCTTGACTTCGGCCATAAGAGACTTATGATCACTAACCACCGACTCCACTTTGTCACCTAAAGCCTGAATGGCACGCAAAACAACAGACATATCAGGTTGAGGGCAAATAGTAGGTTCGGGGGTAGCCACTACAGGGGAGGAAAAGGTAGGGGATCATGAGGTGAGGAAAAAAGTGAAGAGCGAGAAGAACTCCTCCTAACTCTCTCTCTCTCTAACTTGGTTGAATACTTAAGAAATCGGACAAAATCAAGTTCCGAAAGTCCGGCGCATTCCTCACATCGATCTTCCAACTGACAGGGCCTTTCCCTACAGTCAGAACAAGCGGTGTGAGGATCTACCGAGGCCTTCGGAATACGCCTATTACAAGACCTACATCGTCTATGGGGTGGGGCTTGTGAAATGTCAGACATCTTGAATCAAAAGAGTTAGCCAAATGGGGATTCCAAATCAAGCAAAAAGATCGTTAACCATTAATCAGGACTAAATAATAGCTATCTAAGCTAATATAGAAGTTTTCCAGTAAAGCGACAGCCGAAATCTGAGAGAAATACTTCACCAAAAGCCGTGAAAATACTCCAAGATCATAAGCGTATCCCAGAACGTCTTGCCGGAAGCACGACAGAGGAAAAATTGAGGAGGTGTCAACAAGAAGTACTGTAGTACCTGGCCACAGGTGGCGCTGGTGAGTACACCCCCTTCTAGTATTGTGATAGCTGGCGTATCCCTCCGTAGAATTCTGTCGGGCAACGGAGTTGACAGCTACATGATTATCGGGTAAGTTTAATATTGAAAAAAATCCGCTCTCTTCGAAAATGACACTCGTTCCCGTCACAAATGAATAGTTTCAGAAAACACACACACACACATACATATATATATATATATATATATACTGTATATATATATATATCCAACAATAATGGGGGACCCCCAGTGCGAACTTGGGGTTTTGAGAGGGGAAAACATACTGGGGAATCGGTATATAATGGTAAAACAAGCCTTTTCTTCTCTATACATTACCTTCTTGGATGTATAATAAACCGATGAAAAAATACAGTAATATTGAGCTGCCATTAGCAATGTTAGCGTAACATGCCAACATTAGCAGTGTTTTTCATATATTTGTTGACATTCTACGGTTCAGTTGTAGTCGCTCTCGTTCGTTCGTTTGTATATAGCAACTTTCGACCTTCTGCGCATAAACTCCTCCCACCTGCGCATAAACTCCTCCCACCTGCGCATAAACTCCCCCTCAACCAATAGGATTACTCCTTCTCTTATAACCCCTCCCCATTTTCCTCTACGTCATTTTAACCGCCTCATTGAACTATTCGACTTCACCCGCTTTATTAAAGTATTTTATTTGATTCAGTACAACTATACCATTCCATTTATGTAATACCCTCGTATACATATTACAATTGACCCAAGAATTACTCGTTTTACTCTAGAGAGTAAACATGAATGACCCAGAATGGGAAACTTGTCCAGAACAAGTATTTATGTGAAATCGAGGCGTGACAAGGTAAAATCAAAATGTATAAAAGTAATATAGCAAGATAAAATGGAGTGTATGATAAATAATATTTAATGGGAATATAAAATGAGGTGATTTTATAAGGTATCGGATAATACATACATACATATACCAAAGCACTTCCCCCAATTTTGGGGGGTAGCCGACATCAAACAAATGAAACAGAAAAGGATACCTCTCCTCTCTACATCCTCCCAGCCTGACAAGGGACTCAACCGAGTCTGGCTGGTACTGCTAGGGGCGCAACAGCCCACCCTCCACCGTTATCCACGTTATGAAGCTTCATCTGTCGTGGATAGCGGGGTAGGGTGGGATGTGGCACCCCTAGCAGTACCAGCCAAACTCGGTTGAGTCCCTTGTCAGTCTGGGATGAACGTCGAGAGGAGAGGTCCCCTTTTATGTTTCATTTGTTTGATGTCGGCTACCCCCCAAAATTATGTATGTATGTATTATCCGATATCTTATAAAAACACCTCATTTTATATTCCCATTAATATTATTTATCATACACTCCATTTTATCTTTCTATATTACTTTTATACATTTTGTTATTACCTTGTCATGCCCCAATTTCACATACAGTAAATACTTGTTCTGGACAAGTTTCCCATTCTGGTTCATTTATGTTTACTCTCTAGACTCCGTTGCTTTTCCGTTAACCAATCACGAACCCATACGTATGGAAAGTTTGCACAGGGAGGTTAATATTCCCCAACCCCCACCTTCCAACACACCCTTTTCCATGGAAACCTTTGTCCAAGTCAGGTCTTAGTTAGTTCAAGTGACGTCTTTTTCCGTATTTTACAATGGAAGTTTTAGAAACTTGTAACGACTGCAGTAATCTATACTTGAAAGTATTTCGGTGAATTCCAATGTTGATAATTTTCTTAAATCTCATAATGTAATAGCCCAACGTTTACAGTGTCCCAAGTGCAGTACTAAGCTAAGACAAAGAAGAAACGTCAATTTGGATATTCAGAAGTTAACCCTTTTACCCCCAAAGGACGTACTGGTACGTTTCACAAAACTCATCCCTTTACCCCCATGGACGTACCGCTACGTCCTTGCAAAAAACTATTATTTACATTTATTTTTGCATATTTTTGAAAATTATTTTAGAAACTTCAGGCATTTTCCAAGAGAATGAGACCAACCTCACCTCTCTATGACGAAAATTAAGGCTGTTAGAGCAATTTAAAAAAAATATACTGCAAAATGTGCTAGAAAAAAAAAAAAATAACCCCAGGGGGTTAAGGGTTGGAAAGTTCCAAATAGCCTGGGGGTAAAAGGGTTAAGACGTCACAGTCACAACACCCAGGTGACCCACAAGTTTCGTTGTCGCAGTCATAAAAGTAAGTAATTACAGTAATTTCTTTAGTTTTAAATATTTGCAGGTAGAACCGTGGATAGGGCTTGTGACCTGGGAAGGGGGTGCGGGGGCTTGCCCCACCTAGGGGTTGTGACCTGGGAAGGCAAGACCAGGCTAGGGGTTATGACCTGGGAGCTTCTAGGTTAGGTTAGGTGGGTTTGTTGGGTTCTGTATCTTTTTATATCTTGTGTAAAGAGTATATGGAAAAATGCTTTAAAATACACATGCTAATATTATCGTAGCATTGCTAACGTTAGCAATGGCAGTGTAACATTGGTAACATTATGTAACATTGGTAACGTTGTGTAACATTGCTAATGCTAGCGTTCGCTGTACATACGTTCTTGACGAGTGAGGTGCCACGGAAATTGAACAAGTCATATTTAAACATTTTAACAGAAAATATATAACAAGAGACATTATATTTAAAAATTTTAACATTAAATATATGTTTTCCTGTAGAAAATAACGTGATTTAACCAGTTTTCACCTTCATTTCAGTCGTAATAACAGTAACCAGTTCGGCTACTTAAAGTTAGTCGAACTGGTTGTTCTGTTTGTTTGCGGTTGAAATGAAGGTCAAATTCAGTCAAATCACATTATTTACTACAGGAAAACATATATTTTCTGTTCAAAATGAGAATCTGTAATACAGTAAAACTCTACCGCTAATGTTAGTGTGCATACAGTAGTACATATGTTCTTGATGAGTGAAGTGAGAACGGAATTTGAACAAGAGCCATTAAATTTAAATATTTTAACAGAAAATATATGTTTTCCAGTACAAAATAACGTGCTTTAACCGGTTTTCACTTTCATTTCAGTCGTAATAACAGTAACCAGTTCGGCTACTTAAAGTTAGTCGAACTGGTTGTTCTGTTTGTTTGCGGTTGAAATGACGGTCAAATTCGGTCAATTCACGTTATTTACTACAGGAAAACATATATTTTTTGTTTGAAATGAGAATCTGTAATACAGTAAAACTTTACCACTAATGTTAGCGTAACATTGTTAATGTTACTGTGTGTAGTACATACATTCTTGATGAGTGAAGTGAGAATTGAATTTGAACAAGAGCCATAAAATTTAAAGATTTTAACAGAAAATATATGTTTTCCTGAAAAAATAACGTGATTTAACCAGTTTTCACCTTCACTTCATCCGCAACAACAGCAACCAGTTCGGCTACTTGAAGTTAGTCGCAATGGTGGTTCTGTTTGTTTGCGGTTGAAATGAAGGTCAAATTGGTTAAATCACGTCATTTCTTACAGGTAAACATATATTTTCTGTACAAAATGAGAATCTGTAATACAGTAAAACTTTACCAAAAGTTTTTTTCTACAAACCAATTATCTGTTCAATCGTATTACCCAGACAACTTGAACGTTACATTCTCGAACTAACCTATCCTAGGAGCTAGGCCAAGGCGGTTTGTTTATAAAGTAACACAGGAAACAAGAGTTACATAATAAAATTTCCAGACAATTCAATCATTCAGTTCTACGAGTATTTACTACATTTGAACCTCTACCTAGGTTGATGAACTCTCAAGTACAGTAAATTTTGCATAGGCCTAAGGTTTCCCAGGAATAACTTTTATGCGGTTCTGCATATTCCTTCTTTTGCATAGGTCTGCAATTTTAGTAAATTTTTTGTCATCTCAATCCCTTTATTAAAATATATACATATACAGTATAATCTAAACAATGGATATTAAGGAATATATGATTTATATCCTTATTGATCTTACCTTCATTCTATCGTAGGTTAAGTAGTGGTGCTTGGTCAGGAAGACTCAAATATGGGTTTCATATGAAGATAAATAGGTTAGAGAACTTCATAAAAAGAATTTCATTACACTTATACACCGAGTAATCATGTTTCTTCTCTGATAACATTAAACACATTGAAAGTTGAAACAACAAAGATTGGTTAAATCACTTCACAATTCTGAAATTCTTCCGTCCATGAGAGCAGTAACGCACTTAAATCATACAACACTTTTATTAATATTTTTTCTTACTTGAAAATGTGTTACGGTAATAACTCGTCCTTAGTCAATCAGCGATTTACGAGTCAGAGGAGGGAGGGCCGATGCACCTGGCAACTTGGCAACTTTGCAAATGGAACTACTTGTTTTGACGCAACTGAAAGGGGGTTACAGGGCTCAGTAAAATAATTACAGAATAGATAAAATTATATTTTCAACGCCTTGTAAAAATTTGTAAAATCAATGAAATCAGTAAAAATATAGGACACGAGTATAATAAACTTCTCAAGATCAACTGATACCAATCAAAATAAAGTTTCGTTTAGCTAATAAAAAAAAATAAATAAAAAATCTTGAGGGAAATGTTTTTCCAGTCTTCTAAAAATAGTTGAAAAATTTTCTTACCCTGTCTCAAATTTCTATCATTTCACATGGCTTAACTTTAGTTTTCGAGAGTTTAGTAAGTGTCTCAAGCAACTATTAAAACATTTTATAAGGACAGTGAGACGAGCTGAACGACAGAGGGAGCGATGTCCTTACAATTTAATTAACTTGTCATGGAAATAACGTAAAATGGGTATTATTTGGTATATATCTTATGTTAAAAAATAGAAGAGGATAGCTTTAGCATACACATTTTATCTCCATAAGCAGAGAGAGAGAGAGAGAGAGAGAGAGAGAGAGAGAGAGAGAGAGAGAGAGTCGTCTGTACACCTCACACTCTTCACTTTTAAGCGTTCTTGTGTGTCTTAGAAGCTTCTCGTCCTCTTTTTAGCTTATTTCTACTTTACCTTCATTATCATTTCCTTTATTTCATCTTCCTGTCCAACCTTTTAACTTTTACTAAATTTTCGAAGCTTCTCGTCCCTTTTTAGCTTATTTCTACTTTACCTTCATTATCATTTCCTTTATTTCATCTTCCTGTCCAACCTTTTAACTTTTACTAAATTTTTGAAGCTTCTCGTCCCTTTTTAGCTTATTTCTACTTTACCTTCATTATCATTTCCTTTATTTCATCTTCCTGTCCAACCTTTTAACTTTTACTAAATTTTCGAAGCTTCTCGTCCCTTTTTAGCTTATTTCTACTTTACCTTCATTATCATTTCCTTTATTTCATCTTCCTGTCCAACCTTTTAACTTTTACTAAATTTTTGAAGCTTCTCGTCCCTTTTTAGCTTATTTCTACTTTACCTTCATTATCATTTCCTTTATTTCATCTTCCTGTCCAACCTTTTAACTTTTACTAAATTTTTGAAGCTTCTCGTCCCTTTTTAGCTTATTTCTACTTTACCTTCATTATCATTTCCTTTATTTCATCTTCCTGTCCAACCTTTTAACTTTTACTAAATTTTCGAAGCTTCTCGTCCCTTTTTAGCTTATTTCTACTTTACCTTCATTATCATTTCCTTTATTTCATCTTCCTGTACAACCTTTTAACTTTTACTACATTTTTCATCTATGGGAGTTTTCCCCTTAGTTGCACTGACGTGCTAAGTGACCTCCCTGACCCCAGCACCAGGCCATATAGCCCCAATGAAGAAACCTATGTCTTTTTTACGAATTAACTTTATCGCATGTAATAGGAGAAAGTTTAAAGGGTGCATTCATATATTTAAAGCAAATAAAAGCGGAACCACTATCTCGGTATTTCATAAACTAATGAAAGTTAACTGAAACTGGCAATGACCTCGAGGTAAACCGCGTTGGAAGTAATTAAGAATAAAATAAGAAAAAAATCATCATCATCATTTCCTCTTACACCTATTGACGTAGAGGGCCTCGGTTAGATTTCGCCAGTCGTCTCTATCTTGAGTTTTTAATTCAATACTTCTCCTTTCATCATCTTCATAGTCCTCAGAAAATCGTTTGCTTTTATCAACATGCACCCATGCAACGGAATTTGCTTTTGATATGAATTATCGGATAAAAGAAAATACGTTTTGAGTTACTGAAAGATGAAGAAATCACAAAGGATGGAAGATTTTTTTTTTTTTTGTACTCTACAATATTTCAATTATTATTGGCAAGGGCTAGAGACAAGTGACGTAAAAAAAAAAAAAACCCGTACCCAATCAACTGATTTATATGTCCAGTGGATTCGGTAGTTTGAGGCTGTGAATTAATGACCTTAATTGAAAGGGGTTGCAGAGGGGCAGAAAATGGTCAGAAGGGCCTTTGTATTTGATAGCATCCTTTGATAGAGAGATAAGCTCCATTAGCTTGCAATGGTCCTGTAGGACTCTCCAACAAATTGAGAAACCTCATGCCATTGTCAAATAAAATTCAGTTTCCTCTATAACGGGCTGGGCATCAAACGCAATCATACACACGTAAACACATGAACACACACACACACACACACACACACACACACACATATATATATATATATATATATATATATATATATATATATATATATATATATATATATATATATATATATATATTTAATCTAGTTAAAACTCAGAGTTATGAAAAGGATAATGATGGGAATAGCTCGAAGAGACAGAAAAAAAAGCAACATAGAGAAGAGGATATTCTAACAACATGTAAGAAAAAGCAATGGACATTATTATTATTATTATTATTATTATTATTATTATTATTATTATTATTATTATTATTATTATTATTATTACTTGCCAAGTTACAACCCTAGTTGGAACAGCAGGATGCTATAACCACAGGGGCCCCAACAAGGAAAATACCCCTGTGAGGAAAGGAAACAAGGAAAAATAAAATATATTAAGAACATTAACAACATTAAAATAAATATTTCCCTTATAAACTATACAAACTTTAACAAAAAAGAGGATGAGAAATTAGATAGAATAGTGTCCTCGAGTGTACCCTCAAGCAAGAGAACTCTAACCTAAGACAGTGGAAGACCATGGTACAGAGGCTATGGTACTACCCAAGACTAGAGAACAATAATTTGATTTTGGAGTGTCCTCCTAGAAGAGCTGCTTACCGTAGCTAAAGAGTCTCTTCTACCCTTACCAAGAGGAAAGTAGCCACTGAACAATTACAGTGCAGTAGTTAAACCCATGGGTGAAGAATAATTGTTTGGTAATCTCAATGTTGTTAGGTGTATGAGGACAGAGAAGAATATGTAAAGAATATGCCATACTATTCGGTGTATGTGTAGGCAAAGAGAAAGTGAACCACAACCAGAGCAAAGGATCCAATGTAGTACTGTCTGGTCAGTCAAAGGACCGCATAACTCTCTAGTGGTAGTATTTTAACGGGTGGCTGGTGCCCTGTCCAACCTACTACCTACAGGGCAGGATATATAATGCGAATGGCAAACAATAGATAGATAGTAAAAGAGGCAGGGGAAGAAAGAGAAGACTACGAAAGTTGGCAGGCGTGGACTGGCACAGAAAGACCATAAACAGACGCTAGTGGAAGTACGTGCCTGAGATACATATATATACATGGCAATTTTGTCAGGAAAACTCTAAGGGTGTTGTGAAAGAGTACAAATGTGTTACTTAATGGACTGCATGGATATCATTGCATGACTAAGTGTGGCAGGGGTAACACTCGCGATAGTGGTATATGGTCCGCAAATGGAGAGGAATGAGAGTGAAAAATTGTTTGAGGGTTTGTGTTTCCCATAGATTTTTTTTTTCATTTTTCAGAGGGTAGTGCCATCCGATCCTGAGCAAGCCTCCTTAAAGAAGTTAGTGACTTATCACACTTTTTTTTCACCTCAGCTAACTATACTCAACTCAGCCAAAAATTGTCGATAGGGGAGGCTGGTTTTAAACGGATTCCCCGGTTGACGCCACATCTCAACAGGTTACTGGCTTTCCTTATTTCTCCAAGGCCGCTCCATTGGCGACAGGGTAGACTGGTGCGTGGAAGCCAGAAACGAACAGTCAAACCACGCACCATACTTATGATTCTCCAATGCTCTGACATTGAAATTCACTAAACTACAACCCTTATTGAACTAGCAATATTATACTTTTCTTTAGATTACTCAAAATGAAAAGCATTACTCAGTGGATATTTTCAAATACGCGCTTATGTTTATAAGAGTTGGTCGCACAGGACTTGTTGTAAATTGCTATGCACGTGATATAGTGCAGGCTCTTTCCTCTGGGTAGCAACAGGAAGGCTAAGGATATGCAGCTGAACAGTCAATACATAGGGGATGATGAGAAAGATGCAACCAAATGCATAGGGCAGCCAATGGATTGACAGGAGTCTGGAGCTGAAATCTAAGGGCGACAACCTTCACATTTCACTTAAACCTTCATTCCAATTCTGTTCTCCAAAAGCTCGTCAAGTCTCCTATACTGTGTTCCTCTCCGAATGAACTCTGAAGAAAGAGTTCCCATGGGGTGTCGAAGCTATTCGTGTGAGGCGGGACAAGATAAATAGACCTCATACTAAAGTAAACTAAATTAAAACTACTATGACACCAATTTTCTCTTGACATTAAAAGAAATCTTACTAGTTACATTGATTACTGAGTAAACGTAAGAAAAAAGGTATTTACGCAATTATTGCATTTGAAAAATAGTTCGAATACCACGAATAATAGTAATAATAAATGCTCAACATCACCTGGTACTCTTGGCTTTTACATTTATTGCTTTATCTAATTGGCTTTTGCATCCTAAAATATTATCAAATGAATTCGTGAAACACAGCTGGGTTCAATATATTGTTTCTACGGAAATTATTGTTGTTTTGACCAAGGAATATTACATCTATTTCAGGAAAATTGTTGAAATTGCCAGAAACGCGAAAAGACTGCAGGTTACAATAATTAATCAAAATGAGCTCTCATTGTTCTTGACAGGAAATACATCCATATTTCATCAAAATAATGGAATCACGTTTGTTATAGTATTATTGATATGGTTACATCGGAGGCTCATGTTATAGCGGGCCATCTGTACACCATTGTGCAATGGATGAAATCCGAACACACTGTATCATTACTTATTTGCCCCTTTTATTTTGGTTTGTGGTCTGTCATTGAGTGGATTACATTTGAAATGTGTTCCACTGATATCTTCAAATGGGTAGCACAGTAGGAGCTTTTGATCCATATCGTGATATGGGGTTATATCTCTGTTTTTTTTTTTAAACCAGATCACTTAGAACGCTAATAAAGAAAACCGATTTTTGCCCTAGCTAGCAGCAGTACACTGTACGATTACACACACACACACACACACGCACACACACACACACACACACACACATATATATATATATATATATATACATATATATATATATATGTATGTATGTATGTATATATATACATATAAATATATATATATATATATATATATATATATATATATGTGTGTGTGTGTGTGTGTGTGTGTGTGTGTGTAGTGTGTGGGTGGTGGGGGTATATATATGTATGTTGTAAAATATATACCTAATTATTTGCCACAAGCGCATGCAAATATATGAGACAAAAGGAAATCTCAAAATTTTACTTTTAGTCATTTCATTCATAAACGTCATTTTTCAATAACAATGAGACAAGTTTTCTATTTATTTATTATCTCATGGGCCATTCTGAGTTAGTCTCGCTGACGCAGATGATGATGAAGATTTTGTGTTAATTGGACAATAGTGGTTTTATTCATCAGCATTCAAATAAGAGGTGGGAGATTGGACTGATCCTAGGCTTAAGCTTATCTGCTCGCCTCCCTTTGTGGTCGATAGCTGCTGATAGCGTTTGTTAGCCAAAGGGAACTAATTCTCTCTCTCTCTCTCTCTCTCTCTCTCTCTCTCTCTCTCTCTCTCTCTCTCTCTCTCTCTCTCTCTCTCTCTGTTAGTATGAGTTTATTTGTATTTAGTTTTTATTATTCAATCGAGTCTTGTCCCTTTATTTTTATTTTTTTACTAACTTTAATTCTACTTGTTTCTTCTTTCGTCTATATTTGTTTAAATTTCCATTATTATTATTATTATTATTATTACTATCCAAGCTACAACCCTAATTGGAAAAGCAGGATGCTATAAGCCCAGGGGCTCCAATAGGGAAAAATAGCCCAGTGAGGAAAGGAAATAAGGAAATAAATAACTGAAGAGAACAAATTAACAATAAATCATTCTAAAAAAAGTAATGTCAAAAGAGATATATCATATATAAACTATTAACAACGTCAACAACAAAAATGTCATATATAAACTATAAAAAGACTCATGTCCGTCTGGTCAACAAAAAAGCATTTGCTCCAACTTTGAACTTTTGAAGTTCTACTGATTCAACAACCCGATTAGGAAGATCATTCCACAACTTGGTAACAGCTGGAATAAAACTTCTAGAGTACTGCGTAGTATTGAGTCTTATGATGGAGAAGGCCTGGCTATTAGAATTAACTGCCTGCCTAGTATTACGAACAGGATAGAATTGTCCAGGGAGATCTGAATGTAAAGGATGGTCAGAGTTATGAAAAATCTTATGCAACATGCATAATGAACTAATTGATCGACGGTGCCAGAGATTAATATCTAGATCAGGAATAAGAAATTTAATAGACCGTAAGCTTCTGTCCAACAAATTAAGATGAGAATCAGCAGCTGAAGACCAGACAGGAGAACAATACTCAAAACAAGGTAGAATAAAAGAATTAAAACACTTCTTCAGAATAGATTGATCACCGAATATCTTAAAAGACTTTCTCAATAAGCCAATTTTTTGTGCAATTGAAGAAGACACAGACCTTATATGTTTCTCAAAAGTAAATTTGCTGTCAAGAATCACGCCTAAAATTTTGAAAGAGTCATACAAATTTAAAGAAACATTATCAATACTGAGATCCGGATGTTGAGGAGCCATCGTCCTTGACCTACTTACAATCATACTTTGAGTTTTGTTAGGATTCAACTTCATACCCCATAATTTGCACCATGCACTAATTTTAGCTAAATCTCTATTAAGGGATTCACCAACCCCAGATCTACATTCAGGGGATGGAATTGATGCAAAGAGAGTAGCATCATCTGCATATGCAACAAGCTTATTTTCTAGGCCAAACCACATGTCATGTGTATATAGTATGAAAAGTAATGGGCCAAGAACACTACCCTGTGGAACACCGGATATCACATTCCTATACTCACTATGGTGCCCATCAACAACAACTCTTTGAGATCTACTACTTAAAAAATCAATAATAATGCTAAGAAACGACCCACCCACTCCCAACTGTTTCAGTTTGAAAACAAGGGCCTCATGATTAACACGGTCAAAGGCAGCACTAAAATCAAGGCCAATCATACGAACTTCCCGACCACAATCAAGGGATTTCTGTACTGCATTGGAGATTGTAAGAAGGGCATCACATGCTCCAAGGCCTTTCCGAAAACCAAATTGCAAACTAGGGAATAGATGATTACCTTCAGCAAACCTATTAAGACGTTTTGCCAGAAGACGTTCAAAAACTTTAGATAATATGGGAGTTATGGAAATTGGGCGGTAATCAGTGGGACTTGAGCTACCACAAACACATTTACATAGAGGAGTAACATTACCAATTCTCCAACATGTGCTAAAAGCTCCTCTTCTTGCTAACTTGCGTAAAATAACAGATAACTTTGGAGCTAAGAAATCTGCTGTCTTTATAAAAAACAAAGGAAAAATACCATTAGGGTCTACACCTCCATAAGCATCAAGGTCCATCAACAGAGCTTTAATCTCACGAGATCGAAAAGCTAAACTAGTTAGTTTAGCCTCAGGAAAACAGGAATGAGGAAGTTCAAGTTTTTCATTACTCTGTTTACTGTCAAAAACATCAGCCAAAAGGGTTGCCTTTTCCTTTGGACAGTGAGTGACTGAGCCATCTGGTTTAAGTAAAGGAGGAACTGTTGCATCTACACCAAAGAGTGCAGATTTAAGGGTAGACCACCATTTATGTTCCTGAGTTGTACCAGAGAGGGTTTCTTTTATGATTAAATTGTACTCCTTTTCAGTTGAGGCATAAACTCTCTGAGCAAAAGCTCGAAGCTGAGTGTAGTTGTTCCAGGTCAAATCTGATCTGTTACCCTTCCAAAGGTGATAGGCCTCCTTCTGGCTCCTTTCCTTTTGTGTCCCATCATTTCAATATACATTCGGATATTTTTTCATTTGAACTTAACTCTTATTCATTTAATTTGTTTCCAAATTTATTTAACCATCTCTCTCGTATTTTCTCCCATAATATTTGAAATTGTTGCCATCAATATCTGCGTTCCTTTGCTTCTTTTTTACCTTCATATGAGGAATTGTATTTTATTATCCAATATGTTCTATTTTCTTTGAGCAACGCAACTCCCTCTTTTATTATTGAATTACCTTCAAAAAGTTGCTCTCTTGATGTTCCTAAAAACATTTCTTTCCAATTGTTAGATATTCGAGATGATCCTTTTTTTAACTTTTCTTCTCGTTACGCATCAGAAAATAAATAAATTGAAAAACTTCTCAAGGTAAGAGAAAAGTGTCGAAGCTATGCTGTCTTGATTCGCCCGGAATAATCTGATACGCGAAACGGCAGAACTATGAAGCCATTACTGCTGAAGCTCTTTCATCGCATTACATTTTACGCCGAGACGATTCTCATCATTTTTTTTTCTTTTTGTTCACGCTTTATTAGAATCCTCGTTGTCGATGTTAATGGTAGTGTTTGGTTCCAGATGTCTCCCTTGTGTGTTTGGAGGGTTCTTCTTCACCTCTTGTTTGGTTAGGAGAGAACTAAGCAGCTTGAGCCTTTTTTGGGGGATCGTTGACGACGGTTGTGAGAGGATATCTCTCTCTCTCTCTCTCTCTCTCTCTCTCTCTCTCTCTCTCTCTCTCTCTCTCTCTCTCTCCCTTTATTTAATCGTGGAGTCTAGAATACTGTCTGTAATTTTATGCTTATATACATTCTTGTACTTTACTTTATTTATATATATGTGCGTGTATATTCATAAACATATATGCATATATATATATGTATATATATATATATATATATATATATATATACATATATATATATATATATATATATATATATATGTGTGTGTGTGTGTGTGTATATATATATATATGTGTGTGTGTATTATATATATGCTATATATATATATATATATATATATATATTATATATTATATATATATATTTATATATATCTATATATGTGTGTGTGTATGTGTGTGTCCATTATATATACTGTATATATGTGTGTATATGTGTATGTATATGTATATATGCAATAAGACACAGGGAAAATTAAAATCCTGACAAGTTCCTCTCTACGACATCTTCAAGAGGGTTCTTTATTGATAGAGATTTTTACTATATGTGCAGGATACATACATGCATATTTACACACATACATACAAGCATTTGTAGGATAAAGCATCAAGAAAATATACCAGCCGTATTTGCCTTCGTGGGCGGAGCTTATATCCCATTAGCGATGTGGTCATCGGTTAAAGGGTACCTCAGATATCCAGGTATTTTTTTTCTTAGCCCTTCCGATAGTTACCTACAATTTCTCTGCACTAATATGAGTTTATCTTGAATAATTTACTTGTCTATGTACATACATGCATAAAATTATACCCTCACACACATATACGACCATATAAATAGATGCATACACACCCATATACAGTAGATACTTGTATGAACAAACTTTGCTTTATTATCTTGTGCTTGTGTGAATATATAAATGTATTTATGCATACATATGTTTACATTAGATTGCCTGATTTATCGTTTTTCTTCTTGGTTGTCTGTTTTGCTAGCACAAGTATATGGGCAGCGAATTTGTAGGTTTTAAGCTTCTGTCAACCATTTATGGTTTATTCATTAAGTTTTAGATAATCTAATTTATCATTATACGCTACCCTGCTTATTATCTTATTTACCATATGCTTTATCAATTCAACATCAATTCGATCCATTTATTTTTTAAATGACACAATTAGTTGATAAAAATCCTCCAAGCATAATCATGCAATTGAATCTAATATTTCCCTCGCTAGTTAAACAGACTCGTCCATTCATCATTTCCCGTCTCTCAGAACGTGATTTGTCCTAATTGTTTTTTACGTAGAACGCATCTTTAAGGTCACGACACTGAAAAATGGTTATAGTGCCAAGCCAAACTCGAATTTTGACACGAGTAACGGCTTCATTTATCTTCAAACCATTATAAATCAAAGGATTTTTTTTTCTGTTGCAAAGGAGTCTAGATGTATGTTTTTAAGAATTGGCTTCACTTTTGCTGATTTAGTCTATCTATCTATCTATATATCTATCTATCTATCTATCTATCTATCTATCTATCTATCTATCTATTTAGAGAGAGAGAGAGAGAGAGAGAGAGAGAGAGAGAGAGAGAGAGAGAGAGAGAGAGATGATGAATGACAAGTGTTATAATATATTAATAATTGGTGTGTTTGACTTTGCATTAATTTCCCCATCGCCTGAACCGTCCCAGCGTGATTATGCTTATTCACTTACTATAGAATTAACAGTTTTTTCTCATTAAGACGATGGAATCGATGTCATTAAATCCAAATAAAAACAAATCTAGATTTGAGGTAAATGATTAATCAAATTTAATTCTCTTTTTTTTATTATTTTAGTACGTTTTTGGTAAGATATTTCCGCCTTCTACTGAATGCATTGAAACAATCCGGGATAATGACAATTTTATTCATATGATTTTGAAAAACTAATCTTGTTAAGAGCACAATACATAAAACCTCTTACCTATTACTACATTCTTTTTATTAGCAACTGCTCCTTTGACTATATAAATTGCGATAACAATTATGAGTTATTCTTTACTGTGTACTTGCCAATCCTTTCCTTAGAATTTGAATGCGTGTTTTCTCCCAGGAAAGGATTATAAATGGAACTATAAGAGAGATTACTCGAGTGCCATTTGTGAATGAGATCATGATGAGGGGTAGATGGAGATGGTTAGGACATGCTCTTCGTACTCCCCAAGAGAGATTAGTTCACCAAACGTTCAGCTGGGCTTCAAAAGGCTCTAGAAGTGTTGGAAGCCCCAGACTTACATGGCTAAGGACTATGAAGCACGAAGTAGATGATGAATGAAGAAGTATTGAATTAAAAGCTCAAGATAGAGACGACTGGCGAAATCTAACCGAGGCCCTTTGCGTCAATAGGCGTAGGAGGAGATGATGATGATGATGATGTTTTCTCCCAAAAATATTTAAAAAAAACATGATTATTGGCGTCAAGTATTCTTTCATTTTCAGTTTCGGGATGGATGCCAGAAATCCTTGATATTTTTTCCCCGTGGATGAAACTGATCTGGATAGGATACAAATATCATGTGGTTCGAGATAGATATATCTCTATTTTCGTAATCGTGAGACAGGACTAAGATCTGCCAATGATCATCCGGATGGGGAGGTTTGGCCGAGTAGATGTTTGTTCTCTTCTAGGATTTTGTTGATATTGTTTTCTTTCTGTGTAGATAATTTTCAGTAATGCAGGGCATATCCCATATCTATCACTTAAAATAATACTACAGAATTATACTTCAGAATTTTATAGGTATCAAAGTCTACGGAACAAAGATAAAAAATCAGAAAAGTAAAATAATTAGAACTATATGTAACCGGTTATCTTTTATGTAAGAAAAAAAAAAGTTAACACTAACCATTTGAATCTTATGATCTAACTTCATATTTATGTACCTTGAATACCACAGATACTATCCATGTTAAAGTAAATGACAGTTATTGATCCTGCCAGCTAGTGAAAAAGGGAAACGCATAGAGAGTAATGGACATCTATTTATATGAGAGAATTCTGAAGGTTAAATTCCTCGTAAAAAAAGAGAGATTATGGGAAAAAATCATGAACAAGAAAATTATTATTATTATTTTTTTTTTTTTTTTTTTTTTTTTTTAAAGAATATCTGTCTTATACATCTGTTACTGGCTGTGAGAATGATATTAAATCATAAAAGTAGCTGTATGTATTATGATTTGAATCGTACGCTAAAGTACGTTAAAGATTTTAATCCGTTCTATTTTAGATTAGAGGGCTCTTTTGTGCTATATTCTGAAAAGGCTTATTTTACTTCATAAGGCAATCTAAATTTTTCTTTTCTCTAATAGGAACTGTAGAAAAAAACAGTATGGTAATCCCTTTTTTGATTTTCAATTTTCTAAAAGAAAAAAAAAGAATTATGGGGTTCACTAATTATCAGCTTTTAATTCAAACTGAATTTTTTTTTATATCAACACATGAATAGAATATTCACTTGGGTTTTCATCGCGCTCTGATTAGCTTTATAAAGCTGCTCGAAAACTTAAAATTCCAAATTTAACTCAAATATATAGCAGCATAAATGACGGTTTTAATTTGCCATTAAAAATTACTAATACCAGGAAGCTGGGCTAAAAACTCTGAGGATTATTACTCGCATCTGATTGCCAATGAGTAATAGCACGTAAATAAAGAGTAAAGGAAAAGCTGCTTAGAATGATATAATTTTTTACTGGTATGTATTGAGCCTTATTAAATCCTTCAAACATAAGCTAGTTACAACTCAGAGAGCTATGGAAAGTATAATTATGGGAATAACACTAAGAGATAGGAAAAGAGTAACATTGATACGAGAACAAACTAAAGTAGAGGATATTTTAGCAACTTTTAAGAAAAAGAAATAGAACACAAGCTGGTTACAACTCAGAGAGCTATGGAAAGTATAATTATGGGAATAACACTAAGAGATAGGAAAAGAGTAACATTGATTCGAGAACAAACTAAAGTAGAGGATATTTTAGCAACTTTTAAGAAAAAGAAATAGAACACAAGCTAGTTACAACTCAGAGAGCTATGGAAAGAATAATGATGAGATTAACACTAAGAGACAGGAAAAGAGCAACATGGATACGAGAGGAAACTAACGTAGAGGATATTCTAAGCTGTAAGAAAAAGAAATGGAAATGTGCAGGTTATATTATGAAATTGCCAGATAATAGATGGACATTAAAAATAATAGAATGGGTCCCTGGAGACTGTAAAAGAAGCAGGGGAAGGAAGAATATACGATGGATTGACGAACTAAGAAAGTTTGCGGGTGTGAACTGGCACTGAAAGACCATAAACAGACGCAAGTGGAAGGACATGTCTGAGGCCTTTGCTCTACAGTGGACTAGTAACGGCTGATGATGATGATGTATTGAGGTAATGCCTTCTCGTTAAGATACATTTTTACTATTTTTTTTTTAAAGTCTGTCATCCTCTTATTCAATATTGAATTAACAAATTGTGATTCCTTACAAAACATCTCCAGGGGAACTGGGTAAGACCTAAGTGCTTGAACATATTTCATAATGAAACAGAGTTGTGCTTTGAATCAGACTTACTTGAGTTACATTCGCATAAATAAGATGAATAGTGTATTTTGTTATATACTTCTGACCGATTTTAACTAAATTGCATGATGAAATTATTGTTAAAATAAATGTCATATCCAAAGTGAATGAAAAATAACGAAAATTATCTTGATAATAATTGTATACAAAATTAAAATATTCGCGAGGGAAAACCTTGTTATTGTCCTTGAGTCTCTTGAAGAGATACTTCAAGAAAATTAAAAAAGTAACATTACTGGTCCAGGAAATGTACTATTCGAGAGTCTTGGAAATGAAGAACCTTCCCCATGAAATTGAACGAATAATGCTTGTACATTTCCTTGAAAAAATAATGTCATTATTAAATATATAGAACAATTACTTCACCATACATTTAAGTTTAATCTCCATTTCGCAGCTAAATAAATGAATATAAAGCTGTTGACATGCTCATTTCCTTAGTAAAAGACATAAAGATATATCAAAGAAGTTACATCTATATAATGAAAATGGAAATATGTACTGAAATATACAATGTATTTAAAAATGTTAGAATGAAAATGTGTGATTTAAATAAACTTGAGATCAAGCTAACATTAATCCTCATTTAGTTTACGATTGATAACAAAATGTAAGAAAAACATAACGAGAGTTGATTTACTTCTAACGTTATTCTTAGGTATATATATAACAAAATTACATGCTTTCCCAATCGATTTAATCCTCTTACTTAGGTTTTAAATATAAAATTTCCCTCTCTTCAGCATTCCCGTAGGAGAGTAGTGCCATAAGAGCACTTGACGCGGTGTACTGTAGGCATTATTTGCAGCGTTCCTTCGGCCCCTTGCTGCACTTACGTTTAACCTACTACTTCACCTCCGTTCCTTTCTCATTTCTTCCATCTTGCTGTTAAACCTCGTAACTTTTACTTCCTAGTATAACTGGAGGTTTTCCACGGTTACACTTTGGAGCTGAATGAACTCCCAAGCCCCAGCGCTGGGTTATATAGCCTAAATTCAATGAATCTTAAATTCTCTAAGTTCTCCAACAAACAATAGCAATTTATACAAAGATAAAAAATGTGAACAGTAAGCCATCTTGACCTCGACCCAGCGTACGCAGTCAACTTTCACTGAAGACAAACTTAGCCATATTCCTGAGCCAAAAATAGCACGGACCTTAAGGAGAAGCTGTTCACGGTAGATTTATTCCCAAAAGAACCTTCGGCTGGCTAATGTAGCTAACGTTAAGGTGCGACAAGAAAAATGAAGCGTCAAATTGTCATTCGTCTGGCTGTGGATTCGTGGCTCCGTGCCAAAGCGTTCCAGACCGATTTTGGAAGAACTTTTGGAGGTATTATCTTTATCCTTATTAATATGATTATTATTATTGTTTCTTACTTTTGTATTTGACTATATTCGAGCTCATAAAAGCACCCAAGTAAACCAATTCCCATACTGATGTATACCGTTCAACACGGCTTTTCATAATCTAGCAACTCTTATATAATGTAGGTTAAAAATTTGATGCGTTACATCATGTTTCTATCCTTCACGCCATAAATGTTTGGCAATGTTTACCACAAAACTTGGTATATGTGTATAACTATTCGTGAGGAGTAAGACTGTTCAGGTATTATCGTATACAAACTCTTATTCTTACCTAGAGAGCTTATTCCATACAGCTTTTTATCATTATTATTACTTGCTAAGCTACAACCCTAGTTGGAAACGCAGGATGCTATAAGTCCAGGGACCCTAACAGGGTAAATAGCCCAGTGAGGAAAGGAAGCAAGGACGAAACAGTAATTATGATATTTTTTTTTTCAATGTTCGTTTAGATTAAGGTGAGGGACCCCCACCTATCCTAAGCGTTGGACCCCCACCTAATTCTAAGCGTCAATCCCTCCAACCTCCCGTATCACCGTGTCGAGTAAGATTGCGATACAGAAGGTTGGTAGTCATCCACTTAATTCTCTGGCAACTCGAACACATTGGCGATAGTAGTTGTCATAGATAACGGGATTGTATATATTTATCCAAAACTTATTTCAGTAGAATGATCGAATTTTGGAAAAGTTATTGACATAATTCTATTCTAAAACCGTTTATTACACGATTTCTTTTAAGGAAACTTCACAGTATGGTATTGGTAATATCAGTATTATTATAGATATGTGAAACTTTCATCTCATATCTAACTGTTTAAAAAGAATTAGTAGAACTTAACTTAGTCATATAATGCATTTTTGAGGTATCATATTAAAGGAAATTTGTATATTCATCTACTTAATCTCCGTTCTCATTTTCTTTCTTCTGACTTGCTGACCAACCTCTTCTATCTTTTAGCGCTTGTACAATTAGAACTGTCAAATGATAGTGTGTGGGACGTTCGATGTAACACACCAGTACTAATGGATTGGTGTAACGAAGTAAATTCATCGTATGTATAATATTTGTGTAGGGGGAGAGAGGTTTGTTGCCACTGACCGTTGTCGTCTATGTCCCTGCAATGAATTATTAAACGAAAATTAATTGCAAGGAGAAGCATATGATAGCAAAAAGGACGATGAACTTATTAAACAGTGTTCCGCGGTGTAGAAAATGTTGCAAAATGCCGATGAAAGTAAAAGACATGCCCGTGTAAGTAAATAATGAATATTTATATAAATACACATATGTATACACCTGTATGGGGATCTGATCTTCAGCTAAACTTTGTACTTTGGAAAAAGGATTTTTTTAGAAGATATTGAAATATATTCGTTTGTCTCAACTTTTATAGTTTATGTTACTCCTGTTATTATATGCCAAAGTAATTTCGTATATTTTTCCCATCTTTATCATAATACTTTATATTAGGTTAATGATTCTGAGCAATTGACAATTGTTTTTTTTATTTGTCTTAGTGTTCAATTATGCTTAAGCATTATTTAATCAATTACAAAGTTGTGTTTTAGTTGTGGATAACAGGAAACAAAACTGCTTCAGAAGCTGCTTTGTTTTTCTTCAGAATATAAATTGCTATTTTGAGTATGGCCATCTTCAGTAATCCGCTCTTGCATTCCCAGCGAGTTACAGGCTTTGTATTAAGTATTACGTACGTTTCCTTGTGTTACTGAAATGTCCCAAAAGGGACTTGCACAACATCAAATGTCTTTTGTAATGTTCGTTATTAAGACGTGGACCAGTCTCCCAAGAGTCGAACTTGAACGAAAGAGCACATTGCTAAATTATCTCTGTTCTAATATAGTCAGTCAATTTGTAATGTGTTTTATAGAAATTTCTACGTAGCATGGATAATAATGATTATAATACTAAACAAAGTTGATAGTAATAATAATAATAATAATAATAATAATAATAATAATAATAATAATAACAACAACAGCAGCAGCAACACAACAACAACAACAGCAGCAACAACAACAACAACAACAACAACAACAACAACAACAATAATAAAAATAATAATAATAATGATAATAATAATACAATGATGATAATAATAATAATAATAATAATAATAATAATAATAATTTATTTGTAACAATATGAATAGTTCATGATTGAGCTGCAGTAAATAAACAAACAATACCTGAATGGATACTATTTGATTTCCATTTGCTTCATATTTGATGTGAATTTTACGACTCGTACTTGGGATATACAGTCTTTCAATTTAAAAAAAAAAAAAGGTCAAATCTAACACAGGGAATGTTACCAAAATTGTTTGGTTTCATCTTAGCGTTCATTTTCTAAAGCTTAATTGTGATAACAGAGCCAAATTGTTATGTTGTTGATGAGAGTTGTGGTATACACACACATACATACACACACACACACACACACACACATATATATATATATATATATATATATATATATATATATATATATCTATATATATATATATATATGCATATATATAGGCAGTTGTGGTATATATATATATATATATATATATATATATATATGTATATATACATATATATATATATAATATATATATATATATATATATATATATATATACACTGTATATATATATATATATATATATATATATATATATATATATATATGCATATATATAGGGAGTTGTGGTATATATATATATATATATATATATATATATATATATATATATATATAGATACAAATCTCAATAACAAAATGATTCCATCAAATAGCCGACTATAGTTAAGAGAAGCTATTGCATAATTTTTTTTTTTTTTTTTTTTTTTTTTTTTTTTTTTTTTTTTTTGTCTTACTAACATGATTTGCGGCAATACTTTGTTTTCTCACGAATTAATTTGAAGCCTGCAAAGGAACATCTAACTCCAAATCAATGAAAGAAATATGGAAATTTTTATTGCAATTATTAGTATCCTTACTTTTATTCTCATTAATAAGAACACCAGGAAAAAATGTCAAAATAATAAAGGAAATACTACACTCGGATATGAAGATTTGCCTAAATTTTTTATAATTAAAGGGAGCACGAGTTCTATGAATCTCTCGATTTAAAAGAAAAATAATTTGCGTAAAATTCAGGTCTTCAATAGCAAAGAACCTCATTAATGTCGTATTACGCAGTGGAGTTCCTAAAAAACCAATAAAATATCTGGATTATTGATTGGTAATCCCTTCATAGTTAACTAGATTGGGTCTCTCTCTCTCTCTCTCTCTCTCTCTCTCTCTCTCTCTCTCTCTCTCTCTCTGGTTATCCTTTTACAATTATATACTGTAGTTCTATGGATTGGATCTTACTTTCTTTCTCTCTTTCTCCTCGTTATATATATATATATATATATATATATATATATATATATATATATATATATATATATATATATATATATATATATATATATATATATATATATATATACACATATATATATACACACACATATATTTATATATATATATATATATATATATATATATATATATATATATATATATATATATATATATATATATATATATATATATATATACAATGGAAATGACAGATAATAGATGGACAAGAAGAATAACGGAATAAGTCCCTAAAAATCACAAACGAAGCAAGAAGGAAGAGAAGACAATGGATTGACGAGCTAAGAAAATTAGCAGGTATAGACTTGCGTATAAAGACCACAAACAGACAGCAGTGGAAAGACATGTCTGAGTCCTTTGTCCTACAGCGGACTAGCAACGGCTGATGATGATGTATGCATTATCATATATAGTAATTATGCACTTGTAGATATATACATATATATGTGTATGCGTACATGTGTGAAAGTGTGTGTGACTAAAATTTTTAGTTACATATATTACTTTTGACTGTAATGATTGATATTATAAAAGGCATCTGTATCCCTCGTTTTAGCACAAGAGGTTCTGGTCTGACGCTGTGTTTAGTAGTTATTCGTGCATGTCTTGTACCAACCGTGTGTCACACGATCGTACATAAATTATTTTGTATATATTATGCTTGTATCTGCGCTCTTCCCTCGCACTAAAAAGAACCAGAACAAACACGTCTGTGTGTCGCCTATGTAACATTGTCATTTTCTCGAACATGTATTTTCCTGTTGCCTTGAGGTTTTGTATATAAAGGAGAGTGTTCTTTAATAAAGTACTCAGTTGATTGTATCCTGCCTTTGAATCATAACCTTTCTCTCGACCGTCACAGTCTGTTTATTGCTTGAGAGTTATTAGGTCCTTTGACTGGCCAGAAAGTACTACATTGGATCGCTCTCTCTGGTTACAGCTCATTTTTCCTTTGCCTACCCATACACTGAATAGTCTGGCCTATTCTTTCCACATTCTCCTCTGTCCTCATACACTTATCAACTTCGAGGTTACCAATTAATTCTTCTTCACTCAAGGGGTTAACTACTGCACTCTAGTTGTTCTTTGGCTACTTTCCTATTGCTTAGGGTAGAAGAGACTCTTTAGCTATGGTAAGCAGCTCCTGTAAGAGAAGAAAACTCTAAAGTCAAACCTTTATTATTTAGTCTTGGGTAGTGCCATAGCCTCTGTACCATGGTCTTCCACTGTCTAGGATTAGAGTTCTCTTGTCTGAGGGTACAGTCAAGCACACTATTCTATCTTACTTTTTATAGTTTATAAATGAAAGATTTCTATTAATGTTGTTACTGTTCTTAAAATATTTTATTTGTTCATTACTTCTCTTGTATTTTGTTTATTTCCTTTTCTTACTGGTCTATTTCCCCCGTTGGAGCCCTTTGGCTTATAATATTCTGCTTTTCCAACTAGGGTTATAGCTTAGCAAGTAATAATAATAATAATAATAATAATAATAATAATAATAATAATAATAATATAAATTGCGTACTTTAACCGATTAAACATATGTATAGAGGCTATTCTAGTGAAATATTTAGACGGCTTTATTAAGTCCATTTAATCTTAAATAACTACTAATTTAAATAAGTAACAATTTATTTTCCTCCAAATATTTCTATATTTTCAGGCGATGTATTTATTTTTAGTGAGGCTAATTTCATGATTTCGTCTTTCTATTTTTTGTAGGTATCTCCAACAATCATTTTTTGCGCTCTGTATATTTCATTCACCGAAGCAGAAGTGATGTTTTACGTCATTTTAGTACCCAATCGTCCGACAGTCATTTCAATTACCACCTACAGTCTTTTTTTTTTTTTTTTTTTTTTTTTTTTTTTTTTTTCATGAGCGGTTCTGTCTATCATCAATGGTCCTACCGTTTGTCCTCTCTTCATAATAACCCCCGAGTTCACTTTTCCAGGATATTTTTATTGCCTGCCTTCCGTTTTTCTCTTTGAAATAGGATATCCAGATTTCTGGCTGGCTTGGGGTTTCCCCTTTCTCTGGCCCTTTTTATGA
>NC_090739.1:20833511-20843511 GCF_036898095.1 Palaemon carinicauda
TTTGCTTTTAATCGAGATGATTTAGGTGGGTTTGCTTTTAATCGAGATGATTTAGGTGGGTTAGCTTTTAATCGTGATGGCTTAGGAGGGGTAGCTTTTAATCGAGATGATTTAGGTGGGTTTGCTTTTAATCGAGATGATTTAGGTGGGTTTGCTTTTAATCGAGATGATTTAGGTGGGTTAGCTTTTGATTTCGAAAACTGAAAGTGACTAGAATGAAATACTGATAATGCCCAAATATTTCCATTGACTTTTATGTAATATGTAATATTTATTATTGATATCAATAAAATTGGCCACCGTGCTCTATTGTATGCAGTAATCTGATTAAACACATAATAAGTAATCTACTTGACCCAAAATGACGAAAGGGTAATTCATAAACAGATGATAAATATTGATAGACGGATAGCAAGGTGAAGTGACGCCATGGTCTTCTCGGCTGTGATTGGACTTTTTAGAAGATTTCGGTGCTGCTGAGTTTAAGACATAATCCTGCGATTTAATATATCGTGCATAGATTCATGATATTTTATCTTGTATTTTTCTTATGTGCGATGTAACATAAATCGTAACATTATTTGCTAATTTTTATATAAATAATTGAAATAAGTGTAGAGATTTAGCATGGCCATTACCGTATTTTCATGTAAAGCTAAAACAAAGTCTACTGATTATATTTGTGATCGGTGGATGCATTTTAATCGACATTATGTATGGTCACACTGTTGGTTTGTTTATATGCATTATTCCACACAATCATAACCTTTCAGCTATATCCACGGTGTAAAATGTAGGTTATGATTTACGTAAGACGAAGGAATGTAGAATGATGCCATAAGAATCTCCCCTATAAAATAAAGAGCAAGTGTATATATATATATATATATATATATATATATATATATATGTATATATATATATGTATATATATATATATATATATATATATATATATATATATATATATATATATATATATATATATAGCCAGACACTTGCTCTTTATTTTATAGGGGAGATTCTTATATATACAGTATATATATATATATATATATATATATATATATATATATATATATATATATATATATAGCCAGACACTTGCTCTTTATTTTATAGGGGAGATTCTTATATATACAGTATATATATGTATATATATATATATATATATATATATATATATATATATATATATATATATATATATGTGTGTGTGTGTATATATATATATATATATATATATATATATATATATATATATATATATATATATATATATATATATATATATAGCCAGACACTCGGCTACAAGACGTGTAACTACTGGTCTTCTTCTCTCGGGTAGTGGGAAAGAATTAGTCGTACCCTGGTGAGAGGGGTTCTAATTAGGAAAGGGGGGGGGGGGGTTGGGAAGGGTTGAATCTATGTGTGCATATTTATCCAAATATTTAGCTGAACTTTTTGTCACGTACACTAGACTTTTGTTATCTCTGATTAAGACTGAAAAGTTTGATCCATTTAAAAAAAAACGTTTTTGAAATGTTAAGAGGAAATAAACTTACAGTAGCTAAGAAAAATTTTGCATTGATACTAAACTCGTGAAAATAAAGACTAAATCTGTACTCAATAATCAGATTAAATCGTATGTATTATATTTAACTGCATTCCACCCCAACCCCCTTCTCTAGGAAACAAACAAATCCTAAGTCTTACAACCGTGCCATCTCACTTCTAATCTTTAGGATTAATGTCCTTTCGGAACCGTGGTTTCGGGATTTATTTCCTCGCGACAAAGCACGAACTCGGATGAGAAAAGATTTTGCGAATGTAGCGGAAACTGAATGCTGTGTAGTAGGAATTTTGTTAACCTTATTCTCGCTATTCAGAAGAATTTCTATTTCTGCTATTAATAAGGTATCGTTTAGCGGGGATTTACTTGTCCTTTTCGTAATGGCCAACTTGGGAAGGGTATACTGTAAATAATTACCTCCCAAAGTTTAAGTATGGAATATTTTTTTTTGTGGTAGCTTTATTGGTATTTGTGGGTGTTTTAAAATGTTTTATTCTTACCAAAATCGTGGAAATTAAATATTCATGTTTAAAATGGGATTTTTTTTCTTTTTGGTAATTGTTCAGTTATGTCGGTATTTAAGTTAATAGCATTGCTCTATAACGCAATGGTGGATGCTACAATATTGATATCTTTATTTCCCCTTGTCTAAAATCCCGATGTATTTTAAAACAGAAAGAAATTACCTGTTATCCTACGTTGTAGCATTTGCAAAGCTCCATCAACAGTGAAATGATGATCTTAGTTCAGTATATCATGTTTTGAGAAATTGAGTATTGCCACTGCATTAGTGTGATACAAAATAACGTGTTCTCAACATCGTAGTCATTAGTGTTTTATGGCACAGTACAAACTTTCCCAACTTGCATTATCACACTCTCCCATAAGGGTTAGACCGTTAGAGTTATCCTTCCAACCCTCAAGGTGCACTCTAACTAAAGTGTATGCAACGTCCATTCCTAAGTAAGATGCTTCTTCATTTAGTCATGGTTTCATCTTGCTGTCCAACTTCTTTTATCTATGAACTTCATAGTCTAGTTGTAGGGTTTTCCCGCAGTTGCACATCGACATTGAATGAACTCCGCGGCCCCAGTGTTGGGTCATTTTGTCCCATTTCCGTAATTTTGAAAATAATACAGACTAATGAGAGAGTTTGTTACCAGAATTTATCCTTATACCGGTCATTAAACGAGGAAGGGAGACGATTATAAGTGTTTAAGGAATTTGAAAATAATTATACCTCTCGCCCAGACGCTGGGTTTGGCTGCGCCCACACAGCCTTTTAGACCTATAGCGAAATATGATTCTGTTTAAAAATGGAGGGACGAATAGGAAATTGAGAGGGGGGATTAACTGTTCCGTTAATTTTTGTGGTTCACGTCCTTTTTTTTTTTTTTTTTTTTTTTTTGTGGGGAGGGAGGTGATGTTTTTCTTAATGTTTTGTTATCCCCGCAAAACCCTTCGCTTTTTGCTTAGTTATTCATGTATCCTAGACACCTTCTTAAGGCATGCAAATGTTTATCTCCCCCAATGTTATTTTAAGATCTTTAAGCCTTGTGAACAATCAAATTTGTTATCCTCCGTAGTAGTAGGGAAAATTTGGAATGTCAAAAAAACTCTGTAACCAATTTAAGTTGTGCACTTGAATTAGGCCTAATTGCAGAATTACATAAATCTTTTGATGTATATATATATATATATATATATATATATATATATATATATATTTATATATATATATATATATATATATATATATATATATATATATATATATATATATATATATATATTCATTAAAGGCGATTGCTTTTGTAGAGTCATCGTGTTTCCTTTAGGAATCTTCGTACTTCTGTAGTTTCTTCAGTTGCTCTGGCGTAAACGTTTGGTTAAAGAAACGATGTACCCCAAAAGTATATATATATATATATATATATATATATATATATATATATATATATATATATATATATATATATATATATATATATATATATACACACAACAAATTCAGCAGTTTCCAGTCCATTGGAGGACAAAAGCCTCACATCCTTATTCATGTCGGGACATTTTGAAATGTTTTGCTGCAAACTTATTTGCATAAACAGGATACTGGATTTTTTTTCGTATGTTCGCACTATCCGGCTAAAAAACTAAACTAGGGATTTCACTCGATAATGAACAACGTCCATCTGCACCCCCTTTGAAGGATCAACTGTCCCAAAGTTTTCTAATTATATCAGTACAACAACAACCTTATATTATAGCTAAACATACAACTGTTGCACATGTCTTAGCTTCGAAACATACCTTGATACTTTTTGTTACTCATAAATGAAACCATTCTTGGCTGTTGTCTTATTGCTTGAGAGTGACAGAGTAAGGTTTCAAGTTGAGCCTAGGCCAAGAGTGACTTAGAAAATTCTCTCTCTCTCTCTCTCTCTCTCTCTCTCTCTCTCTCTCTCTCTCTCTCTCTCTCTCTCTCTCTCTCTCTCTCTCTGTATATATACACACCTATTTTTATTAAGATTATAAGAACTATTGTTATAATGCTAATCATTTTTATATACGAGACGTTTCGTAGCGTCCAGGCAACATTTTCAATCTAAAAATATAACATAAATAAGTGTGCAATAAAAGATACATATTACCTACATGTACACCCAGCAACAAAACCGGTGTCTCCTGGCCAGATCTGACTTGGAGAGATCATGCCCCTCTTGCCCTGAAAGGTGGCCGATGTTAAACAACCGAAACATCGTTAGGATGGTTCGAATGTGAGGAGGAGGGAAATCACCGATATCACTCAAAGAAATGCGATGAAGAGAGAATTTTTTTTATTCTTTTAAGAAATGTAATCTAATATCATTTCGAAAATAATTCATCAAAAAATTTTATCATAACTTTTCATTTGAATTTTCCTATCCTATTTCTATATAAAATTTTCTTGAATAATATTGGAACTGACTATTCATATTAATATTCATAATATGGAAATATCCTTCGTTTGCATTTTCTTGAGCAATTCCCCTCCCCCCCCTCTCTCTCTCTCTCTCTCTCTCTCTCTCTCTCTCTCTCTCTCTCTCTCTCTCTCTCTCTCTCTCTCTCTCTCTCCACATAATTACACACTGTGGCATACGTGTTATATGGAGGGGCTAATAATGTATCGTTTCAAATAGCACATATTGGGTCACCAATCATTAATAAGTGGCCTTTGTTCAAAATTTCGAGGGTAATGAGGTTTATAGGTTTAGTTGTTGATTTCAGTGTTTTCCTTTGATTTCGATCATGAGCCACGTAGCTCGGTGTGGTTGGGGTCAGCTTTTGTCACGGGCTACTTTGCTCCGGCCCTCTTAGAGAATATAGTATTATTTGCTATATCAATTATATTAGTTTAAGGTTGCAGATTTAAAATGCATCATCAGTTAACATAATCTATATTGTTTCAGAATTGATTGGTGAAAATAAAATATGTGAAATGACATGCAATGAAAGTTCATTGGTGCATTATTATAGTGATGATGTGGTATATAGGATGTAGGGTATAACAGATTAAACTATCCACACATTGTTTACTCAAATTATCAGGTTCTGTGTCAATAACCTTAGATGTCAGGATGACAAAAAACACTTAATCAATCAATCAATCAATCAATCAAATTATCTGGGCAAGTCGCTCACTTCCAAGCGAACCCCCTTCCCTGGTGACGATTGTTCAATGCTCAAAAGTCCGAGTCTACCTGGCTTCACCCTTCCCAAGTCAAAAGAAAATATTTCTTTAGCATTGAGTATTCGTATTATTATGATTTTATTTGACGTTTCATGGCCTGATGTCCAACACCTTATAGGTGTTCCCCCAGTGAGCTCTTCAAGAAATCCATTACTCTCGATATCTGTTCAATCAGTCTTTCGCATATTTACTTCGTTATTTATAGTTTTGATATCATTTTAAACACCTGGAAAGCAAACTGTACGAAATATTGTCATCTTAGTATTTTGTTTTTCATTTACTCAAAAACTTCCACCAGAAAGATCTCATCATAATTGGGAAGTTTTTAAACCTCAAAAATGTGGGGATGGGGGTAAAAAGATATAACCTGGTGGGGGTTAAAGATGATGGTGAAGAGGTGGCAATTGGGTGATCTTAATGTATGGCTTGACGAGGTTTGCTTATTAACATTTATGAAGTGATGATGGTGATGGTAATACCCCTATTGATAACATTTAATATCAATGATTCCAACTCGCAATGAAAACGGGCATATATCGTTCTAACATTGTTTTTAGGTGGTCATTGAACATCTTTGGAACATGGGATCTTCACCCGAAAGAAATACAATTCCAACACTAACTTGCAAAGTAGTTTGCGGGCTTGTGTGATCCTTGGGAACATCCAAGTAATATGAAATATTGGATAGAGGTAATATATATATATATATATATATATATATATATATATATATATATATATATATATATATATATATATGTGTGTGTGTGTGTGTGTGTGTGTACATATATATGTATATATGTATGTATTTACTGTATATATATATATATATATATATATATATATATATATATATATATATATATATATATATATATATATATATATATATATATATACAGAGAGAGAGAGAGAGAGAGAGAGAGAGAGAGAGAGAGAGAGAGAGAGAGAGAGAGAGAGAGAGAGAGAGAGAGAGAGAGAATGTGTTACAAGGAATTTTTGGATGAGAGAGAGAGAGAGAGAGAGAGAGAGAGAGAGAGAGAGAGAGAGAGAGAGAGAGAGAGAGAGAGTTACAAGGATTTTGGAAGTCTCAAAGACTTTTTAGTCCATTCGCAGAGGCTCCATTTGCTCTTTGGTAGAGCGATTTAGTTTAAGCATTTTGGAGAGTTCTTATGATCTTATCTAACTTATTCTAGAACGAGAGAGAGAGAAAGAGAGAGAGAGAGAGAGAGAGAGAGAGAGAGAGAGAGAGAGAGAGAGAGAGAGAGAGAGAGAGCAGCTGCTAGAATATTGCAAAAAAAAAAAGATATATGATTCCCACGTATGTTAGGCTAATTGGAATAGTCAGTTCCCACAATATTTAAGGATGTTCCATATAGAAATGTAATAAGGAATGCAAATATATCGGTGTGATTATATTTTTCTATAAGTATTCTCGAAAAAGATTGCATTTCTTAAAAGAATGAGAGATAAGACCTCGCTATCTCATATATATATATATATATATATATATATATATATATATATATATATATATATATATATATACATACATATATACAGTGTGTGTATATATATATATATATATATATATATATATATATATATATATATATATATATATATATATATATATATATATATATATGATTAGTGTTTGCAACACGTTGTTAATGATAAAGATTCATGATAAATAACCACGTGTTGCAAAGTAACTAATCAGCTATCATAGTGGAGAAGGGTTGTTTTTAAGTATATATATATATATATATATATATATATATATATATATATATATATATGTATATATATATATATATATATATATATATATATATATATATATATATATATATATATATACATACAAGTTTATTACAAGTCTACCGTACATATTCCTGTCGAATTCAGGAATCTGTTCTTAAACTTAAAAGAAACCCTTCTCCACTAGGATAGCTGATTAGTTAGTTTGCAACACGTGGTTATTTATCTTGAATCTATATCATTAACAACGTGTTGCAAACACTAATCAGCTATCATAGGGGAGATGAGTTTATTTCAAATCTAAGAATAGATTCCTGAATGCTACATGAATGTGTACGGTAGACCTGTAATAAACTTGTATTTGTCCTGATAGCATGGCTGGTTACAGTCTCTGCAAGCATGGTTCCGGCTAACAGGCATAGGTTCAAATTTATTCCCAGCCAGAAGCTGTTATCATTAATGAATTTCTAGTGGATATTCATTCCTAAAGATAGAATTCGATATTAAATGTCATTGTGGTTGATATTTACATTAATTAGAATAAAGAGTGTTAGTCATATATATATATATATATATATATATATATATATATATATATATATATATATATATATATATATATATATATATATATATATATTTCTTTATTTTTACTTGCCAAGTTACAACCCTGTTTGTGTCCGATCTATTGTAGTCCAGACATGGATGGTTATAAAGGTCTGGGAATCGCTGACGGGTGTCAAGTAGCAGGAGCCTGCATGGTGAGGAGGAGGTATGCTGGCTGTTTAGTTCGCCACTCACCTGGCTTGAAGCGGGGTCATTTCATTCATAAAAAATACCTAAAGTATATGCTGTATATAATTGTAGCACCTCTTTGGCCCACATGTTGAGGTTCCTTACCTCTAGCATCAGTGGCTTTTTGACCTCTTATTTTGAGGTGCCTTACTTCTAGAATTTGAGATTCTTTGGCCTCTATTTTGAGGTGCCTTATCTCTAGCATTAAGGGCTTTTTGACCTCTCTTTTGAGGGGCCTTATCGCTAGCATTAGGGGCTTTTTTACCTCTATTTTTAGGTGCCTTATCTCTAGCGCTAGGGGATTTTTGGCTTCTATTTTGAGGTGCCTTATCTCTAGCACTAGGGGATTTTTGGCTTCTATTTTGAGGTGCCTTATCTCTAGCATTAGGGTCTTTTTACCTCTATTTTAGGTGCCTTAACTTTACCTTTAGGGGCTTTATGACCTCTATTTTGAGGTGCCTTATCTCTAGCCTTAGGGGCTTTTTGACCTATTTTGAAGTGCCTTATCTGCAGCTTTAGGAGCTTTTTACCTCTTATTTTGAGGGGCCTTATCTCTAGCATTAGGGTCCTCTTGACCTCTTATTTTGAGGTGTCTTATCTCTAGCATTAGGAGCTTTTTTACCTCTCTTTTTAGGAGCCTTATCTCTAGCATTATGGAATTTTTTACCTTTTACCTCTATGTTGAGGTGCCTTATCTCTAACACGGGGGCTTTTTGACCTCTATTTTAAGGTGCCTTATCTCTAGCATTAGGGTTTTTTATTTACCTCTATTTTTAGGTACCCTTTCTCTAACATTAGAAGCTTTTTTACCTCTATTTTTATGAGCCTTATCTCTAGCATTAGGGCCTTTTTTACCTCTGTTTTGAGGTGCCTTATCTCTAGCGTTAGGGACTTTATGACCTCTATTGTAAGGTGCCTTATCTCTAACATTAGGGGCTTTTTGACCGCTGATTTTGAGGTGCCAGGTGCCTTATCTCTAGCATTAGGGTTTTTTTTACGTATATGTTGAGGTACCTTATCTCTATCATTAGGATTTTTTACCTCTGCTTTTAAGTGCATTAACTTTAGCTTTAGGGGCTTTATGACCTTTGATCAAAGGGATTAACCGGTGATGAAGTGTGTGACAGAGGTAGATGGATAATGCTGGCCTGAAACATCGACCACATAAAAGTGGGAAAAGATGCAGACAAAGAAGAAGAAGGTGACCTCTATTTGTAGGAGCCTGATATATAGCATTAGAGGCTTTTTAACCTCAATTTTGAGGTGCATTACTTTTAGCATTAGAGGCTCTTTGACCTCTCTTTTTTTGGTGCCTTATTTATAGCATTAGGAGCTCTTTGACCTCTATTTTTAGGTGCCTTATTTATAGCATTAGGGCCTTTTTGACCTCGATATTGAGGTGCATAACTTCTAGCATTAGAGGCTCTTTGACCTCTCTTTTTAGGTGCCTTATTTATAGCATTAGGGGCGTTTTGCCCTCTTCTTTTAGGAGCCTTATATATAGCCTTAGGGGCTTTTTTACCTCGATTTTGAGGTGCATTACTTGTAGCATTAGAGGCTCTTTGACCTCTATTTTTAGGTGCCTTATTTATAGCGTTATGGGCTTTTTTACCTCGATTTTGAGGTACATTACTTCTAGCATTAGAGACTCTTTGACCTCTCTTTTTAGGTGCCTTATTTATAGCATTAGGAGCTTTTTAACCTCTATTTCTGAGCCTTATATATAGCATTAGAGGCTTTTTTACCTCGATTTTGAGGTGCATTACTTGTAGCATTAGAGGCTCTTTGACCTCTATTTTTAGGTGCCTTGTTTATAGCATTATTGGCTTTTTTACCTCGATTTTGAGGTGCATTACTTCTAGCATCAGAGGCTCTTTGACCTCTATTTTTAGGTACCTTATTTATAGCATTAGGGACTTTTTGACCTCGATTTTAAGATGCATTAATTCTAGCATTAGAGGCTCTTTGACCTCTCTTTTTAGATGCCCTATTTATAGCATTAGGAGCTTTTTGACCTCTATTTCTAGGAGCCCCATATATAGCATGAGGGGCTTTTTTACCTCGATTTTGAGGAGCATTACTTCTAGCATTAGAGGCTCTTTGACCTCTATTTTTAGGTACCTTATGTAAAGCATTAG
>NC_090739.1:20848511-20853511 GCF_036898095.1 Palaemon carinicauda
TTAGCATATTTACTTCGTTATTTGTAGTTATGAAATTATTATAAACACCTGGAGAACAAATGTATGAAATATTGTCGTCTTAGTATTCTTTTTTTTTTAATTTTCTTAGAAACTTCCACCAGGACCTTATCATAACTACGAGACCTTTAAACCTCGAACATGTGGGGATGAGGTTAGGATATAATCAGGTGGTGGTTAAAGGCCATGGTGGAGAGATGGTAATTAAGTGACGTTAATGTATGGCTTTACGAAGTTTGCTTATCAACATTTGTGAAGTGATGAAAATGATGTGATGATGATGATGATGGTAATACCCATATTCTTAACAATTAATGTCAATGATTCCATGAAATATATCAAATTGTTATTCATTTATTATTTTTTCATGCAATATGGTATAAAATGCATCCAATTGAAATGATGGCGATGCTTAAAAAAATATTGCTGGTAACTAAACTAAGTTTTGACATATCTGCAAATCCTATAATAGATTAGGATTTCCTACAGTGTCTTCTCAGTCTAGAATAATTAAATATTACAATTGCTAATTTGCAGCCATGATGACTAATAAAAACATCGGTTACAAAACCTGGCGTGTAACATTTGTTTTGGGTAGCATATACCTGTATAGTCCGGTCTAAAGATGTGGCTTGGGCTGGTTTTAGATATTTATACTAATTGTCCAAAGAATCGATAACCAACAAATTTTGTGGTCGCCGACCTTTCAAAACCAAACCAACTTGCAAGAAAAGTGTAAGATCAAAATTATTGACATTTCTTCCGGTTATATATAGGTTTGTACTGCAAGTGTACAATATTATTGCAAAACTAAAATTTCCCTGGTCAAAATTGACTAAAGTAACAAAGTTTTCATAATTAGGGATATCATTTTTAACAATTGGGCCGTTAATTGTCGGAATATGATAAGTCATATATCACTTACAAATAGCTTTAATCTTTACAAGCTGATCCGAAAACAAAACCTAAATAGCAGATGGACGGACAGCAATACTTAATAGCCACAATTCATGACAATGGTATCAGCAAAGTTATGAATAAATAGAACAAAGATATTTCGTTTTATTCGCAGGTTTATTTTTTTCCTGTGAAAACAGTAATACAGCATTTGTCCTAGAAGCAATTTTTCATTTAATACACATCAGATCCACTTTATATCATAGCATTTACGGTTTTTTTCTTGTATTTCAACACTTCAGGGGTGCAAGAATTTTATGCTGATTTGAAAAGAGAACATCCATTGAAAAAAGGTTAAGAACTACTGATCGCTATAGCGTTCATGAAATGAAATAAGACATTGGTTCCTTACTGCTGTTACGATTCAATGAAAGGGAATATGCCGGGGGGTTTTCAGTGAAGTAACAAACCATCCATAACCAAACCGCGATTTGATAGAAAAAAAAATTAAACAACGTGATCATGGACCGCCTGAAAATTAATTAATATCACACGTGATTTAGGTTTGCTTGTGCTTTTAGGTAATTACTGAACATATTTGGAACTTGGGATTTCCCCCCCCCCCAAAAAAAAAAAAATGCAAATCTAACGCAAGCTTGCAAACTAGTGATCGGTTTTGTGTGATCCTTGGGCACATCCAAATAACATAAAAAAATGTGTCCTTAACTAACTATTGGATACAGGTAGGAGAGAGAGAGAGAGAGAGAGAGAGAGAGAGAGAGAGAGAGAGAGAGAGTTTCAAGGATTTTGATGTCTCAAAGACTTATTAGTCCATCCGCAGAGACTCCATTTGCTCTTTGGTAGAGCGAATTAGAGAGCTCTTATTCTTGAACCAGAGAGAGAGAGAGAGAGAGAGAGAGAGAGAGAGAGAGAGAGAGAGTTGCTAGGATAATGCAAACTAAAGCTATATCATTCTGACGTATATTAATTGGAATAGTCAGTTCCCACAGTATTTAAGGATGTTTTATAGAGAAATTTATTCAGGAATTCAAATATATCAGTGTGATTATACTTATTGATCACTATTATCGAAAAATTTTGCATTTCTTATGGGAATAAGAGATAAAACCTCTTTATCTCTCCAATATATATATATATATATTATTAATCATGGCATTTCTTTGAGTGCTATTGGTAATTTCTCTTCCCCTTATATTCGAACCATCAAACGATGTCTTGGTTGTTTAAACGTCGGCCACCTTTCAGGGCAAGAAGGGCATGATCTCTCCGAGTCAGGTCTGGCCAGGCGACACAGGTTTTGTTGTTGGGTGTACATATAAGGTCAAGGACAGCCATTGGCAATAAAACATAAAATCAAAATATTAGTAACTCGAACTAAGAAAAGAGGACCTAAATGTACTGAGTGTACGTCACTGATTAATTTAGCATGTGTATAAGTGACATATTTTACAGAATACACGATAATCTAAACCTTTACGAAAAAAATAGCAAATTCTTTCTATACAGACTTACATTATAGGCCTATGATGTAAGTCCGTATGTAAAGGGTTTTCTAATTTTTTATGTAAAGTTTTAGATTTTATTAATAGCAATATTTTCGGTTTGAGGATACTGTAGTATTGCATACGTTACATAAAAACCACAAATAAACGATTTCATAACTACACGGCCGAGTTACAACTGCAAATAGTCTACCCCTCCCTTCCATCCCCTCTTTGGTGTTTGACAGTAGAATGCTTTCACATCCCCGCAATTTTCACCAATATCGAGTTTTATTAATTCCACGTTTTTAGTAGATTCTGGTATTCAAAGAAAGTTTATAATTACACTTTTCTTATGCTTAGTGTAATTTATCCAAATTTGTTAGAATGTGTGAAAAGTGACAAATTTATGCAGCGTGCATCAGAAAACAAGCTCCTGTCGTTGACTTCGGCTGCTGTTTTTATTAGATTTAGACTTGCTATCACAATACTTTACAATATATTTATTGAATAACATTAGTTATTGACAAAAATTATATCTGAGGGAGAAATTTAGGTTAGTAAATGTTTCGATTCACGTTACTTGGTAATTATTACAATTATGATATCTGGACAAAAATATATACTTCCGACCAATCAGCTCTTAGGAAACTTTTCAGAGCTAAAAGGACACCCTTGCGAGTCGGTGCAAATCTGCCTCGCTAAAAACTTGACTATAGTCAGGGCTACTCATACTTGGTTGGTTTGCTGTGAGCGATCAGACTAAAGTCTACCAACATCACCTATCCGCAGCTGCTAGCGTGGTTATGAAAATAGCCAAATCCCAGACATGACTAAGGATGTCTGAGGTCTTTGTCCTGCAGTGGACTAAAAACGGCTGTATTTGTTGTTTTACATACATAGCCTACATACATACAAATATAATTAATCTCCAAACCTTCTGCGTCTCTCTCTCTCTCTCTCTCTCTCTCTCTCTCTCTCTCTCTCTCTCATAGTACTCGGGAAAATGGTTATGGGCTCTACGCAAGTTTCTAATGAAATCAATATCTGGGTTGTGTCGCAGTAAATATGTCAACAGATAGGGCGACTCCAGTAATGGTTATTGTGGACACCAACCTCTATAGTCTGCCTATACATACAGTATATATTTTCTTCCTACGGTCGTTTATTGAGTATGTGAATTTTTTCTTACCGAGTTATTTTGGTTTCAGATATACGTGTTATACATATACCATATATCTCCCCTAAATAATAAAGAGCAAGTGTCTGATTAATATATATATATATATATGTATATATATATATATATATATATATGTGTGTGTGTGTGTGTGTGTGTGTGCGCGCGCGCGCGTATGAATATTACTCTTATCATGATTTGTTGAAGGGTAAGAGACTATGAAACCGCGGCCATTTTCGCCTGTTTAGTAAAATCGCTGAATTAGAGTTTTAACAGTTATTGTTGCTTCCCTTTTTAGTATTTTCTAACACTTGCATTATCTTGCTATTGAATTTTTAATTTACCTTCATGGATGCATTGTATTCATATACAGTATATATATATATATATATATATATATATGTATATATTCTATAAATTTTCTGAATTATTTATTTTTTTATTTATATGAATTTTCAAATGACGAGAAATGGCGTTTTATGAGCATGACCCTGAAATCACTTCGTGATAGTTAAAGGTTACATCAGCAATTACATATACAGGAAGTAGGAAAACATGGAGATAATCATATAGGCAATATCCATGTTTACACACACAAACTTCTTGTGCTTGCGTATATATCGGGACCAGATAATTCAGTGACAGCTATTTAAAAAATCAGTGGTTTCAAGAATAATTATTTAGTGGATGATTTTAAATATATATTTTTTACATGCTTTGCATATTTTTTACATGCTTTACACATTTTTTTGTCGTTGGGTCGTAAACTAAGTTTTTTACGCAGTGCCGTACTTTATTGGTGAATATTTTTTTTTTTTTTTTTTGCCAATAGTGTTAACTTATCAGAGTTTTTGTATAAAATCAGATATTTTGGAAAGATTCAGAGTGCGAAGGGACTTAGGCTGGTGGGAATGAGGGGACCCTATTAAAGGTTTAAAGGTAACTCATGAATGGCAGAGGCAATGGACAATGACAATACTTTTAAAGACTGACCATATATCTATCTATCTATCTATCTATCTATCTATCTCTATATATATATAATATATATATATATATATATATATATATATATATATATATATATATATATATATATGCTCCGCGCTTAATCTCCCCCCAAACTAGGGCCATTGAGTGTCAGGCAAGGGCTGTTGTTGATTTGGCAGGTAGACACTGCAAGAAATTATCGAGCTTGATTGGGTCTCGAAGCCCGTCTAAAAGATCGCCTGTCAGGGACGTTTCCAATAGTCTACAATAACCACAAGTTTTATAGGCCAAGATGATTACTCCTCACAGATGTAGGCATAGTTACACATAGGTCCTCTAAGGTAGTAAGATGGAGGCCTATAAAAGTTTTTACAGTTATATTCATTAAGACAATTTTTTTTTTCTTTTTACGG
>NC_090739.1:20858511-20863511 GCF_036898095.1 Palaemon carinicauda
AGAGCATGCCCAAACCATCTCCATCTTCCCCTCACATTGATCTTATCCACATATGACACTTGAGTAATCTCTCTTATAGATTAATTTATATGTATATATATATATATATATATATATATATATATATATATATATATATATATATATATATAGATGTGTGTGTGTGTGTGTGTGTGTGTGTGTGTGTGTGGGAATACACTGCACAGCGAGGTACTCTCAGGAGAATACCGTATTGTTTTGGTGAGCGCTCGAGTGCTACTGCCACTCCTGAGCAAGTAATATCAATAGGCTTAAACTTTTAGATTTGTGGAAACCTACAATGTGATAGAAATAAACTTACGTCACATATGAGACTTGAGACACGTCACCGATAACAGAGTTCAATGATCTCGCACAATGATTTATGATAGTTATTGTAATCTTAAAAAGGCCATTGATCTCCCTGTATAAAACACTTATAAATCTAAAATAATTTATCTGCAAGGTTTGGGACATATATGTATATGTATATATATGACATATATATATATATATATATATATATATATATATATATATATATATATATATATATATATATATATATATATATACAAATATCTAGGCTTTGCATAATAGCGCTTGTGGAATCCGAGATTATAGGTTTCCAGATTTTTTATTTTTTCATTTAACTTTCTCCAGAAAGATGTGCAAATTTATTATTTTGATCAGCATTGAGGGTTTGCATTTTCTTTTTACTTTTTTATCATTGTTTATGACAGAAAAATATCAGGGCATTATTGTTGATTTAAGAGGTATGATACATATCAGTTGGATACAATCTGACAGCGTAGTTCAGATATGAACGAAGCCTTCTTCTCATCAAGTTAAAAGGAAATGTCATATACGTGTGAATTGTGGCAAAAGAGAACGTAAACATCCTTTATCCGTGGAATGACATACAGTGACATTTTGTCGGAGGGGAAAGCTTGATAAGTAAGTTTTAGTGGTGCCATTTGCAAACAGAGTTAGTTCAGATGTGAAAGAATCGCTTTGTTATAAATAATCTAAAGTTTTCTTTTGAACTTTAAACTAGTTTGCTTATATGGTTTCAGTATATATTTTCCCAGGTTAGAATGGCGCATGTGTCAAGGCATAATGCAATATTTGAAAACACCTGCTTCATTGGTAACACCCAAGGTTGGTAGTTTCAATACGATCTTAACAATGGCGGTATGGACATTTGGTACTACGTAGCATGAGGGGAAAATATGGAACGTTCCGTTAAAAAATATTTAAGTCATAATGCCTTATATATACTGCAGGGATTAATTATAGATGTGCCTGAATTTATTTGCACACAAATTAATGCATATATGCATACACTCATTCTACACACACACACACATATATATATATATATATTACATTATATATATATATATATATATATATATATATATATATATATATATATATGTGTGTGTATGTGTGATGTGTGTGTGTCTGTGTGTGTCTGTGTGTGTGTGTGTGTTAAGACTTGTTTGTCTATCTTATCAAGAAAATAAAGTGGAAAATGTTTGTATAAGTAATCCAATGGGATGCGCTGACCTCTTTTATCCAGCCATATATATTACTTTCAAATAAACAGAAATATTGGGTAAGAAAATTTCGGGGAAAATTATACTTTCCGTTATTTTCATCCTTTTAGTTGAACGTAAAAGTTTAAACAAAGTGTGATTACTTTTACGACTTGAAGAGCTAGGGAAAAATATGATGAAAAAATAATATTTACTACAGCCATGGTGATTATATGCTATTGCAAGTGGCCGAGTCGGGTATACCATACTTCCAGCTGAATGTTGATATTTTTCCTCAGGGCGTATCATTCGTGTTTTTCCTTTTATTCGGAGATAGTTAAGATCTCGCTTCATATCTATATTAGATATAGACCTGAAGTGATATCTTCACTAGCAGAGAACTGAATGAAAGGAAAATACTAATGGACGTCCTGAGGAAAAAATAGCATTCTGCTGGACGTGAGTATAAACCTGGACACTTGTAATAATATATTGGCTGGCTTCCACATTGTTACGAGCATTAAAGTTTTTAAACATTTTACTGTTTTTACTTGATGGTTTTTATGACTGGGTCTTGCTAATTTTAATGTGAATATATGAAACTAGAATTTTACTTGGTCATTGTTTTGGTGTTGGATAATCAATTTTATTTCTTGATATCTTGGATTGATACATTTTAAAATAATTAATAGGGGTCGTTTTGGCGTAACTATTGACCTTTTTCTGATTTAATCCTATAAACACTCCAACACTAATGGTTGTCTTTATACTGTCATCTGCCTTTAATTGTTATTTACGGAAACATTAAGTTATTTAATTGTTTTTATGTAACACGCTGATAATTAATCAAAGCAATATTTTATGAGATATACGAGGGTAAGTATGCATATATATATATATATATATATATATATATATATATATATATATATATATATATATATATATATATATCTCTATATATATATATGCATACATACATACACATATGTGTATATGAAATGAAAGTGTTTAGGCATCGCCAAGATCAGTAAAACCGTACTAGTCAGGGCTAGCCATACTAAGTTGGTTTGCTGAGAGCGATCAGACGAAAATTTCCCACCCTCACCAATCCCCGGAGGCCAGCGTGGTGTTGAAAACAATCCAAACTCCAGACATAAATAAGGTCATGTCTGAAGTCTTTGTCCTGCAGTGGACTAGAAACAGTTGCATTTGTTGTTTTGGTTTATATATATATATATATATATATATATATATATATATATATAATATATATATATATATATATATATATATATATATATATATATATATATATTCGGCCTATGTATATTGTATATATGTTTTGTTCTAATTCCCATTATTGTATTCGAATGCTCTACTATTCTCTGGCTGTACCCGTCTGTCTTCCACACACAAGTGGTGAAACATAAAGTCACAGATATACAATATATGTAGAGGTTAATGCCATCGGCGTGTATGAGTGTGATGGTATGGCATGTGTGTTGGTGAATTGAGCTGCTTATTCTAATGAAAGTTTTTCATCTGTGATATATCAGTTTATATATACAGTATATATAAGTATATATATATATATATATATATATATATATATATATATATATATATATATATATATATATATATATATATATATATATATATATATAGTTAACACGAGTTCTGTTAACCCGACCCGATTTCGAAATTACACAAGTTAAAATTTATTGAGTCATATTCTGTTAACACGAAATGTCCGGTGTTACACGAGTTGAATTTCCCGCCTAAGAGAGAGAGAGAGAGAGAGAGAGAGAGAGAGAGAGAGAGAGAGAGAGAGAGAGAGAGAGAGAGAGAGAGGTTAATGAGAATCTATTTATGCTTACAAACAAATAAATTTTAGTTTTTAATGTAGTAACAAAAAAGTAATCTAATTTTAAATTATATTGCAATAGTATGAAATAAACTTAATTGTTACATCTACCAAAATTCATTTATTCAATATCTTTGTTTACATTGCGTATGTAGACATCTAAATTAGATAATGTAGATTTGGAGGAACCATTTCATTTTGTATTTAATATATGTAGGAGTAACAGTACACCAGATTACAGATTTTTAGTGAGTTCTGTAAGGGAAGAGAATAGCGGACAGTCATTAGAAAATATTCGGTCATTAATAAGAGACAAACCTTTAGATTCAACAAAGTATGTTACATATAGGTCAAAACTTAACAAGGGACTATTACATCACTGAGTGTACAAAGGAGAAATTAATATTCCTGATTACAAGAGACAAGCTTTAACAAGGATAAGACTGATGTCACATAGTTTGAAAATTGAATTAAGAAGGTGGAGTAGGATCCCGCGGGAGTTACGTATTTGTGTATGTACGAAAATTAGGTAAACGATGAGGAGCATGTACTATTATATTATCCGCTTAGTGAACACATTCGTGCGAGATATCCTAACCTTGATTACTCGGACATTGTAAACTTGTTGAATAAAGGAAACCCAATAGATCTTTGTAATTATGTATATGAAATCCTGGATTTCTATAAGAACTAATTATAATGAATAGATTCGGAGTGGTATTACTATGCTATTAATCGGAATTTGTTTGCTTGTTTATATATTTTTGTGGACATAATATTTTCGCTAAAGCAAATCTGTCTTGTGCAAGATTATTGTATACAATTTATATAGTAATTGTATCTTTACCTTTGTAAGTTTTTGTAATAATAATAATAATAATAATAGATGACTGTGGATCGGCAGCGTCAACAGCTGAATTGTCTGTTGTTATTGTTGTTCGATACGCATTTTATAAGAAATTGGTCGAAAGTTCGTTCAACAGTGTTCTTTTTTTTCAAGAATTACGTGATAGGGAGCAAAATCATATCAACAATACTCTGTTAAGTATATGTAAGCATATCTGTAATTGCTGTTGTTAAAATACATCTTGAACTGTTAATAGAAAAGAACTGAAATGATTAAACGAAGTTCAGATAACATTGAAAACCAAGTTTATTTTAAACATCTTTCAGTTTTTGGCTAAAGCTACAGATCAGCCGACGAAATTGAATGACGTCTTAATCTCTGCCTACGATCGAACATAGATTTAAGCAAAGTGAAAGTTTATATTATGTGTAGTATTTACCTCACACTTTCTACAGAAACAAATATTTCACTTAAATTTGTTCTCTGTATAGTAAGGCACCTCAGAGAGAGAGAGAGAGAGAGAGAGGAGAGAGAGAGAGAGAGAGAGAGAGAGAGAGAGAGAGAGAGAGAGAGAGAGAGAGAAACGTATTCACATAATAACTAATAATAATAGCTTTAAACAAAATGTATGAAAACCATATATAATTAAATGTAAACATATAACCATGATGTAGAAAGGAAAAAATATGTAACGCTCTGTTATTTATTTGTTGAAATGAAAGAA
>NC_090739.1:20868511-20903511 GCF_036898095.1 Palaemon carinicauda
GTGTTTGTGTGGTCCAAGTTCGGTCCAACTTATACATGGCGTATACATAAACCAAAAGGCAGTGTAGTTATGAGATTGTGTATCTTCGAGTACAAATCAGTTCCATTTCAATGTCGTTGTTCACATAAAGTAGAAATTTTGTAATAAAAATGTAGTTACTTTTACATTATTTTTAGTTTGAGCATTGATAAATTGGAATAATTTCAACCTGGTAGGGAGTGCTATGAAAGTGGTTTCAAGTGACTGGGAAGTGTCATGAAACTAGTTTCAAGTGAGTGGGGAGTGTGCTCATAGTTAGAACTTCTTCAGCGGGGACAAGTATTGCCAACATTTAACGTACTCTCTCTCTCTCTCTCTCTCTCTCTCTCTCTCTCTCTCTCTCTCTCTCTCTCTCTCTCTCTCTCTCTCTCTCTCTCTCTCTCTCTTCTCTTTTTTTTTTTTTTTTTTTTTTTTTTTTTTTTTTTTTTTTTACCACTTGCTAGATCACTTTATATCATGTCCCTTAGATGGTCTCTGCTCCGTCGTGATCGTTTCATTCGCCATTAAACATAATCTTATTGCTCCTCTGTTCTGGCAATGAGTACATGAATGTGCTGGGCTCTAATTTAGTCAGAACAAATCGTTCCAGACTTCGCTAATATGCTTCTGGGTAATTTGAAAACTAAGACATCTTTCGTTGAAAATTGCACTGAATTCCTTTTGGATATTCTACGTCTCTGTGATCCCTAACATAATTACCATACGTAAAATAACGGGATGATTATTTAAAGGGCAGTATCTCTCTCTCTCTCTCTCTCTCTCTCTCTCTCTCTCTCTCTCTCTCTCTCTCTCTCTCTCTCTCTCTCTCTCTCTCTCTCTCTCTCTCTCTTTTAGGCATTTCTTTAATCTATCTTAAGGATCTTACTTGAGTGGATTCATTGCAACGGCTGACATCAACAAAGTTTTCATACTAAGAGTTCTGTTCTTTTAAGATCGAAACAAGAGGATTTAAGGAGAGAGAGAGAGAGAGAGAGAGAGAGAGAGAGAGAGAGAGAGAGAGAGAGAGAGAGAGATATTGCTCTGTAAATGATGGTGTCCATTTTAAGTTTAGTAATTAAGCTATATCATGTGTAAGCCTTTTTTCTGTATATCTATAACATTTAGTTCGCTTGCCCCGTTAGAATACTTTACTTCTATCACGGACAAATGTTTTCTCTCGGTTATGAATTCAAGGACAGTAGTACATGCTGTGCAAAATTGGTGTTGCTTGAATTTAAAGTTCTCAATTATTAGTTAATATTTAATGGTTTTTCCTTTATGCTCATACTCTATATTTTATCACATTCACTGCTGTAGTATTATACTTTCGTCAAATAAGAGCAAAAATTCGTTGGTCACATTTGCTAGTGAAGAATTACTTTATCTTACACCTGCTCTTCTTTGATGACCTGCGTTAGTGTTAAAGATGGATTTGGCTATCGTTAACCTATAGCTCAAACTTTCTAATATTATATAAATCACGAAGAGGCCCATACAAGTTTTATATCGAAAGGTGGAAAGTTGAATATCTCTATATCTCTATCTCTAGAAGGTTATCCTGTCCCTTGTCTCTGCTATTCATGAACGACATTTAAACCTTTAAATTATATCAAGATAAGGTCAGATTTTCACGTTGTCTATCTTGGCTTTTTGACAATGTCGTTTCATGATGTAATCGACATTCTGGACTCATAATGGGGTAAATAGAATGTAAAAAAATCACAGTAAATTGGAAAGTGTAACGTGAGCAGTATATAGATTACTTATATTATTATTAGTAGCAGTAGTTAGTCGTAGTAGCTAAACTACAATCCTAGTTGGATAACCAGGATGCTACGAGCCCTAGAGCTCCAAACAAGGAAAATAGCCCAGTGAGGAAATAAGGATAAGGAAATAAATCAACTAAATACGAGAAGTAATGAATAAGAAATATAGAATAATTTTCTTATAGTAGTAGATATTGTCATATATCTGATTATATGCAGATATCTCATGTTAAATACTCATTTTAATTTAATTGCATATTCATATATCGAGGCTGTTACATTTTGTGGCCTCGAATCCAGAGCAGTTAACAAACGGCATCGGAACAAAGTTTAAAGTAAAATATATCAGGAAGGTTATAGAACTAAAGGACCTTTGAAATAAAGTCGTTATTTTTACGCTATTTATCTTTGTTTTGTTAGATAGTTAATAGTACGGGGAGTAATTCAGCAGTTTTGTTCTACAACGTAGGCTGACTTCAACAGGAAAATTTTTATTCTACGGATAATATGTGCACGTAAATGGAAAGAACTTAACCTATTAGATCAACCGTCTTAGAAAAAAAAAAAAAAAAAAAAAACACCCATTAAGATGGTATGTCATTTTTAATAGAAAGATATAAAACTCCCTAAGCAACAGGCGGCTCAGTTCTTGGATGGCTGAGGAACAGTTAGAACCTCGTTTTATGGAACAGCTGTCCAAAACACGGCTTTTGATGCCTTTAGCCGACACTTTAAATTTGGCTTATGTAGATTACGCTTTAGGTGAGGAGAGAGAGAGAGAGAGAGAGAGAGAGAGAGAGAGAGAGAGAGAGAGAGAGAGAGAGAGAGAGAGAGAGCAGGGTTTGGAAATATGGATATATTTTGTTTTATGTATATATTTTATGTTTTGGTATTAATTTTTAGTTTACATATGTTGCGTGATTAGTACCGTTTTCATTGCTTTTTTATGAATTAGTTATTTTTGTGATGTGGACACCGAGGTTAGTTGGTTGCCAGAATAAGACATTGTTACTACAAAAAAAGGGAGTCATGGATTTTTTTAGGGTATATGAATCGGAAAAATACAGCGAGCTGCATGATGTAGGATCAATTGGTTAGCTTATCCATTTATTATTATTATTATTATTATTATTATTATTATTATTATTATTATTATTATTATTATTATTATTATTATTAGTATGATATTGCACAGATACCTGTATTATGTACAATTGTTCTTGATACGGGTATGGGCTACACACAACGTTGGTCTTCCCAAATCATTTAAATTATATTTCTGAAGAAAAACTATTAAAGCAGACCCATAAAAAATTGTATTCTAAATCTTTTATTGTAAATATTTGTTTTTATCTTTCTCATTTTATAGGCTGATCAAATGTACGATAATAAAAGATTTCTGTAATAATAGAAAGGTGAAATAAGGCATTCATTGCCACTAAAATAAGGAATTTCACAAAGAAAGTGGCCTTATAGGGTGATGGGTTATAGAGATCACTGTGTGTCAATCGGTATGTTTATCTTACTGTTACAATTCCATCGGGGCTTATATATGACAAATGTTGTTTAGTGCAGTGAATGTGTTATGACCGTGAGCCAAAATTATTTTTATAGAACGTCATGATGGTATGGAGGAAATAGGATCTCATGCGGGTCACAATTTTATGACACCGGAGTTTACAAAAATATTTAAATGCGTCACGATTTACGTCACTGAACGAAGATCATTTGTATAAATGCATGGTGACAAGCAGGAAAAGAAAATGCTTTAGTTCATAATTAGGAAATAAGGGGTTGCGAGAAATTTATACTGAGGAAGGCTTAATGAAGCTTACTGTGTGTGCCATGACATTGATCCAAGCACATCTGAACAGTATAAAGGTAACCGTCTAGGTAGTTGCATATTGCAAGGACGCTACGAGTTTGTATTTTACACAAGTGTTCTGTGGAGTGATATTATGATCCTAAAACAGCGTCAGTTAAGAAAGGTCATGTCTTGTGTCATAACTAAAAGCACGGGTTGTAAAGGCCTACTCTAAACATGAACGGTATATAAGTCCGTACTTCTTGTACTTGGAATAACTTGGTAATGCACGAAATCTGCAAGCCCATTTTATATTTGAAGGTTGCCTATGGGGAAAGAGTGTTATGACCCAGAACCAATTTAATGTAAACAAGGTCAAGGTTAGAGAGAGAGAGGTAAAAGGAAATCCTGCACGAGTCTATAGCTTGGAAATGCATAGATTGCAGAAGGTGGAACTAAAGTAACCTGCGGTGAGGTATGTTATGCCATCGTCACAATGTCATTTGAACCAGGCCAGGGTTGTTTTTATTACATGTTATGTGCATGTTCTATTCAATGTTATTTGCAAGGGTTAAATTCTTTAGATGATATGTTGTGAGCATCATATTGGTATAGTTTATTGAATGCAAATAGGCATCCAGTTGTGTTCTAGTTGTTTTTCCCCTGAAAGGAATCTATATCCGTTATTCATTTTCGAGCGCTAACTTTTCCATTAAAAAACTTTGGTCTTCTGGGTTCCTGCTCACACATATTATTATTAAATCGTGTCTTTGTACCTTTTTACGAGTATATAAAGAAATACTTTGGAATTTTGTAGAGCAGATTTGATAAAAATTCAATCATGTTTTCGTGGGTATATGTATACTGTTGGGAAAATCCATACTGTTTATGTCAACATTGGTAGTTTTTATTTAAAATATTCACAATAATCAAACCATCGAAATGAAAAATCTCTTCCATTCAGTCAGTGGCTATTGTTGGCCGATTCTTTAGTTGTTGTTGTTCTTCTTCTTGTTGTTATTATTATTATTATTATTATTATTATTATTATTATTATTATTATTATTATTATTATTATTAGCCCAATGAGTCAAACTTGACTTAGCTGGCTCGATTAACAACGGGAAGAAAAAATATTTATATTAATGTTACATAAGTTAATCAGATGAAATGTATTAAATATAATAGATCAAAATGAATATATTATGAGGTAAAATATGTGGTAAATAGAAATTTAAATCTTATCTATAAAACCTAAGTTTCTTAAAACAGTTAAAATCCTATAAACAGAAATTCTCAGAGTCTGGTAAAAAGTCAATAAAGCTTTTCTATAATAGAATGGAATGGAAAAGTCCTTTAGCATCAGATTGATTTAATCTTGTATTGTAGTGGTACGGGAAAGATAAGCATGTTGATGGAAAAATCGTTTCACAAATCTGTCTCCTAACAAGGTCTAAAGGCTACGGGATGCGAATAAAGCTGTTAAGGTCTTTAAAGGGGAACTGTTTCAATTCTAATTGGGTCTTACTTTGGCTTACCTGGCAGCCAAATTGCCAGAGGTATTGCGTACTTGAGTGACACACAACCTATTGTGAAAGAAAGAGTGATTTTAGTGGATATTCGGAGATAGTCTTCCCCCTTTTCCCTAAATCATTTATTTTGATGTTGGTTTATCTGTCTGTCTCGCTGCCTCATCCAGGATTGTTGATCACCGAAAACGGATCTTTTTTTTTTTTGCTTGTATGAAAGGAAAGTTGGGAGGCTTGTAGAGAAAATAGTTATACCACTTAAGAGGCCAAACTAATATAGGGAAGTTACTTTTATAATGGAGAAAGATAAGTGGTGCGGTAGTTCTTTGAAGTTTCAAAATTTTCGCATTAGCAAAATTCTAGAAATCGAGATGGTAGGTAGATTATATTCGAAATGTTTATTTGAAATTGTACTCGACAAAACTTATTATTGCTTTTGGAATTGAGAAAATATATAGGCATTGTCATTACTTCAGTTTCCGGTTTTGTAGTGCTTGTATGCTCGTATTTCAAGTAATATAAGCTTTTAGTTTGTTGAAATTCATATAATTTATCGTCTTAATATGTTGTGGTTTCTATTGACATTTATGTTTTTTATTTCTCGGATATACAAGTGCGGGGATATTATTCCTCTCTTAGAGACTTAAAGTATTGACAGTTTTACTTCCATCCTTCCCTTCATCCTCTAAACAATGGCACTTCCACCCTCTTTAGATATTGATGTCTCCCCACCTAGCTCATAATCTTCTGAAGCATGTAATAACTCATATTGGTCGACTACGAGTAAAAAAAAAAAAATCTTGAATAGCTAAAAATATATGAAGACAGAAACGTTAATGATTCCATCGACTGCTTCATTTGGATTCCACGTGAACAAGGAGACCTTATGTTGACGTAAAAAAATTGCACATCTGGGGCTCTGTTAATCAGTGCAGATTTATTTGGAATCTTGGAGACGAACAATCGAACGATAGTCTTTATTACTTGTTGAAAGCCATTTTGATCTAGTAGCTATTGTTGATGGGTAACGAGATATCTCATGTTGATGACATGCGTTTTGGAAGAATTTCCTCTTAGAATAGTCGCATTTAGATTTATATCCTGATATTAGAAATATTTTTTGATAATGCGAGCGAAAATGGCTTTTCGAGTTCATCTTAGTAAGGAATCACTCCTTCACTGGCTTCCCCAATTCCCTTACTTCCCGATATCTTATAAAAAAGATAATTTTGGTGGTCTCCCTTTTAAGTCATAATGTAATCATTGTGCTGAAACAAATGAAGCACTATTGTTTGTGGGAAATTCTCATTACTACTTCTGTCCTGTATATCATTCGTAGGTTTGATTGATTGGTTGATTGATTGATTTGAGGTTTTCTGGCATCATACCTGACTTCTCTTAATACAAAAAATTTGAAGGATATACTTTATATATGGTCATTGATCGTGATCTATTTTGGATGTAACTATTTCAACACAGTTATCATTTCCCTCGTATATAATTAAGTTTTGATACTTTAATCTAAAATTTACTACCAGAGTAGCTCACACGGAGAATATGTCGTTCTCTTTTTGTTAAACATTTTTATTAGTGTGTTTTAAGAATTGAATTTTATTCCAATGGCACAAATTAAAAAGTTAGGTGTTTGATGTGACACGTGGCCCTCCCGATCTTCTGAAAATGTTTCCAATGCTACGAAAAGGATTCAAAGAACAAGAACAAGAATATACAAAGTGAGAAAATGTATGATTGCAATCGTTTTTTGAGATGATGAAGTGAATCGTCACTTAGTATGCTACACAAAATAGACGGTTATCTGACTAATAAGGCACCAGAAACTTTGATTAGTCGGAATCAACTTTGCTTGTAGATTTTAATAAGGATTCTATCGGGAACAAATTTCCAGAACCATCTAATCATCGACTCGGTAGGGTGAAGTGCACCTCACGCAATACACTTTAGGCATCACTTTGCAGCGTTCCTTCGTCTTCTGCTGCACTTGCTTTAAACTTTGCAACTGTTCCGGATTCCTTTCTTCCATCTTTCTGTCCCACATCTAACTTCTACTTCATAGTGTAACTGCAATATTCTCACCGGTTGCAATTGGGCGCCGAATGGCCTCGCAGGCCACAGCATCGGGCTATTTGGATCAAATTCATAAATCCAAACCAATCTAATCTCCAAAGTCACTAAAATTGTTTAACATGGTGTTTTGACGACTAATAGATGTTGTTGTCTTGCATATCCGGCTGCCTAAGATTATCTGTCTTGGATCCAATTGGCGTTGGTTTCACCTCGTTGCCTTAACATAACCCTCATAATTGACAGATGTTGCTAAGCAATCAGTAATTACGATATGAGGTTTGTACTTGTTGGATTATAAAATATGTTCACACGCCGTCTCAGATATTGAACGAATTATTCAAAACTAACCATTGCAATTCCTTTGACATTGTTTTTGATTCATGATTAATTATTTTTTGGGTAACTCTACTTTTTATCACTTACAGCGAATGCAATATTTTATATTCTGTAGCTTATCCAAAGAATTGGCATTTAAATTGTGATGGAGAAACGTGATGAAAACACTATGCCTTATTCAAATTTGAAAGTACCAATCGTTGATGAGTGCATATGACACGAGATGAGAGTAGTGTACCAACCGTGTGTAATACGATCGTACATAGTTCATTTTGTGCTTGTATCTTTGCTCTTCCCTCGCACTGAAAAAGAACCTGAAAAAACATGTCTGTTTTTCTCAATGGTAACGGTGTTGACTTTGAACATGAAATTTCCTGTTGCCTTGAGCTTTTGTATATAAAGGAGAGTGTTCTATAATAAACTCACTCAGTTGCTTTCATCCTGCCTTTGAGTCACAACCTTCTCCTACTCCGTCACATTAGTGACCCCGGAGTGACTCACTCCTCCTGCCCCCTCACTGTTACTATGACGCCGTCAACGCATACCTTCTGCAGTAGTACTCGCCGTCGCCAGCCGCCCGTATAGCAACGCTTTTTCATCTCTCTCGACAACCGTTGGGGGACCAAAGGGCTTCGCTCACCCTAGGGAAAATGACCAGTATTACTCGCTTGCAACCTCCCGCGGACGGCTCTCCTCGTGAGGTGTTCCTACTTCATGCCCTTGGGATAAGCCGTTTACCCGAACCTGTACCCGCTGCCCTACCCGATGTCGAAAGTTTACCTATAAAGGACTTGATGACCAAAACCGATGTCCTTATGGACAGCCACTTCATGACCTTCAAAACCTCCATCAATGCCTCCACTCCTGACAAAGAGGACACCTATTCAACTTCAACCGAAGCTGAGGTGATTGCCGTAGGACACACACGCCTATGAATGCCATAGGACACACCTATGAATGCCTAGGACACACTTGCCTACGTGATGAGCCGGAGCGGCAACAAAGCCACCCATCATCCACCACTCGCTCACGCCCCAACCAATGACTTCTACAGCCACTCACTGCCGCTAATCGGCGCAGTTTTTGTTACTACCACTCCAGATTCAGGGCGCTCTATTTAACATGTACAGTATGTCATCTTTAGGGGGGGGAGCCATGTACCAACCGTATGTCACACGATCGTACATAGTTCATATTGTGCTTATATCTTCGCTCTCCCCTCGCACTAAAAAGAACCTGAAAAAACATGTCTGTTTTTCTCAATGGTAACGGTGTTGACTTTGAACATGAAATTTCCTGTTGCCTTGAACTTTTGTATATAAAAGAGAGTGTTCTATAATAAACTCACTCGGTTGCTTTCATCCTGCCTTTGAGTCACAACCTTCTCTCGGCCCGTCACAGTAGCAATATCTACATCTGTAGAAGCAGTTGCAGCCTGTATTTTAAGTCTCGGAATGACTCAGAAAAGAATTTTGCTTGTTAGAGAAAAGTTTGTCCGACATCTCTATAAGAACTATCAATTGTGTAAAAGCCAAGTTAATGAGGAAATTTATTTCCCAATTCTTTTTTTATCATTAGCAATTACAAAATAAACCCAATGTCTTAAAGTAGTGTTAATCCTTTTGTTGGAAGGAACGGTAGTCGTGGATGTCACAGAGAGTTTAGCTTTTTGACGTCTTACTACGAAATGAGGGGAAAATTTGCATTGTAAATTGTGAACATCGGCTTCAAATGCCTCTTACTTTTATTAGTGTTTATAATGCTTGAAGTTTTATTGTAAATTTTAAGTCTCTCTTCTCTCTCTCTCTCTCTCTCTCTCTCTCTCTCTCTCTCTCTCTCTCTCTCTCTCTCTCTCTCTCTCTCTCTCTCATTAGCTATATGCATATGGAAGTGAACGCTCATTTCACATCCTTCCATAAAGACTAATAACCAAAGCACCTTTTGTGAAATTCTAAAGCTGATTGATATTTATTGGTGAAAAGTTTCGCCATAATTGACCCTTGAAATAAATATCAGGAAAACCGCTCCAGTGCTCCTGAATCAACTCTGAATGGAAATTCATTAACCAGTCCTGAGATATTTAGAGTCATTTGTGTGCGGTCTCAGAATTAAGACGCGGTCCAGGTAACTTATGCGCTGATGTGAATCGGTACAAAACTTGAGGTGTTGCTAAGGTCTTGCATTCTAGTCAAACTTCCATTGAGCGCATCTAGAACATTGAGGAGCGTAACTTAGATACTGAAGAATTTATGAATCTACTTCAGAGCTAGAAATATGTTTGTAATCTATTACTTAAAAATTCAATAATGCTGCTAAGAAAAGACCCACCTACTGCAAATTGGTTGAGTTTGAAAACAAGAGCTACATTATTAATACTGAATGGCAGCACTAAAATCAAGGCCAATCAAACGAACTCCTGACCACAATCAACGGATTTCATTACAACATTGGAAATCGCTAGAAGAGCATCATATGCTCAAAGGCCTTTGCGAAAGCCAAATTGCTAACTAAATTCAAAGGCTACTCATGAATGGCAGAGACAAGGAACAGTGACGTTGTCTTAGCTGGCAGGACAATGGCCTAGAGACTAACCATATGCAGATGATCAGCGCCCAAGCCCCCTCTCCACTCAAGCTAGGACCAGGAAGAGCCAGGCAATGGTTGCTGATGACTCAGAAAGTAGACATAGGCTCCCCCAAAACACAAGGCTCGTGAGGTTGCAGATATTAAAGAAACTATCGAGTTTGAGCTGGACTCGAACCCCAGTCCGGTGAATGCCAGGCAGGGATGCTTCTGGTAGGCCACCACAACCGTAAAATCAATTAATTCTGGAATGACCCCTCAACTAATCTGGATTGAAATTTAGGCCAAGCTAGTAACTTTGAAAGAATCTATACGAATTAGGATAGGTCACTCCATTTACTCTGGAATGGCAGAATCGGTTCTGATTAGCTTCAGGTCACTCCATTACCTCGGGAATTTTCCATATCCGTATCAGCAATCTTAATTAACACATTCAAGCTGAGGTATAAATACTCAATTCCTCAAAGGTTCTTAACTACTTGTGGGTTATTTTACTTTTAATCAGTGAAAATTATGTATTTTATTACTGTATTAATTTTGTTTAACAAAAGATAAAATGATAGCCATTGGTTAGAATCTAAGTCAATGTTAGGTTAGATTTAATCACAAAATATCACTGAATTATTATGGATTGCCGTATACAAGCAAATGAGCATCTGGATTATTTAGTAATAATCCAGATCTGGAGTGAGCTCCTTTGAAAAGGAACACTGTGGGTAGACCTTGCATGCCCAAGGAGGTCAAATAGCCCTTTTAACCTCCCTGGAAAACAGCAGTTATTGATCTTCTTCGTTTTGGTTATGTTAATAATTACCAGCGTTGACAGATTTATTTGATGTCGTTTTATGACACTGAATCCTAAGTCCGTTTTATGTGCCACCTTCGGTATCTTATGGCATAACATATAACTTTAAACATTTTCATTTTGACATTCTAGTATTAATATTATTATTATTAATATTATTATTATTATTATTTCTATTATTATTATTATTATTAAAATTATTGTAAATATTTCTATTATTATTATTATTATTATTATTATTATTACTATTATTATTATTATTATTTTTATTATTATTATTATTATTATTATTATTATTATTATTATTATTATTATTATTATTATTATTATTATTATAGGCCCTCTACTGTAAGACAGAGAGGTTTGAATGATTACTTTCATGATTTACATACCTAAACCTTTAATTTGTAATATAGAATAACTGTTTCCTAATTATAAACGTTTCTTGCCCCAAATGGCATTGGTGAAATAATATTTTATGTAATCTTTTTATCTTACACTGTTACCCTGCAGCAAAGGTCCACACCTGGTTACATCAATGTAGATAATTAGCAGAGTATACGAAAAGGAAATCATAATTTTTTCTTGTTTTTTGTTTAAGATTTTAATAGTCCTCCTTACTTATTACATAATTATAAATCGAAAAACCTGGCTCCGAGTTCGCTTACAAAGGACGAATGGTGCAATTAGGCTAGAAAGTGTGTAATGCGATTATATTACTGGATCTTCAAAGATCCCTATTTAAAAATTGGAATAGAATTTGATAGGTTTTTGTATGGTCCACTATCCTTTTTATTTAATCATAAAACATAATTCTTACTTGCTTAACTTGGTACAGCAAGAGAGAAAACGACTTGGTTAGTTCAAGATACGGTCTTTGTAAGACGAACTTAATGAAGTATCTCTTACCATGGAACCCATTTTCTATTGGATCTGCGCGCCCTGTTTTTACGTTTTCTTTGAATGTAGCCTGATGTTCATTTGCTCTTTATTAGCCAGTCTTTAAACATACTCTTTAGTTATTGCACATGTGTTTTCACTTTATTATTTGTTATGTTTAACCTATACTAATTAGAATTTTGAGGTAAATACAGTCCCATATTTAAACTTTACCTTTTTTTTTCAAAATGAAATTCGGTCTCATGGATTAGTTTTTCCTCTTAGTTTTTCTAAGAAACCTATCAGAAAAAACGTGTCCGGATTTTGGCTAACTAAGGATCTACATGGTTTTTGACACATTAAAACTATCAAAATAATGAAAAAAAGGCTTTAACGCTCTATCCTTTTGTTTAAACGCCAAATCGGTAACACTGATAAATATTTAAAAAGCATTACCTTTCATTTAATATTTTTATTATATATGAATATGTCTGCCTTTGTGAAGTTCCATTAAGAAAAGATAGGGTAATAAATTGAAATAAGATCTTGACGTTGACATTGTCATCTACTTGATCATAAAGAATCCTGTCTTTACACAGACTAAAAGCAAGACGTGGGAAGTCTGTGCTAAGACATTATGGCAACTATTGAACTAAATCACGATAAGAAACGCATTGAATAGTGTTTTTTTTTTCATTTAAATATCTTGACAATGACCTTATTCTATTATGCGACCAAAGATAAAATTATGCAGATACGTTAAATTGATTTATCACTTTCATGGAATTAATGATCCATTACTCACTTTGGAAATACTGCTTTAATCAGAATAGATTTATAAGAAATGTACTGCTTTTTAGGGTAACTTTCCATAAACCTAAAAGTTAACGTACATTGTTATCACATTGAGAAAGAGTTTGAAAAGGTGAACCTGATATTGGATCTCAACTAATGGAAAAAATACCCTTTACTAATCACAGCACATTTCCTCTATTAGATTGAATTAATTCTGGTGGTATAGAAGGTACGCTCTTATCCCACATTTTTTTTTTTCAATGTCCATTGATTTCTTAGTTATATTTGACAAACTCCATTTGCACTATTTTTTTTTTTTAATTTTACGATGGATTAGTGCTTTATTTTATGATTTTATGATGGTTTAGTGTTTTGTTTTTATTTATTCATTAAAAACCCTAATTTCTGTAATTTGATATGATCCATAATAAATTTAACTTCTCGGTATCCAAAACTGGCAATTTGCTAGTGTGCGATTTTGTTAGAAGCTTAGTATTTTACCTGAAACCAAAATGATAAAACCAGATTCTAGAAAATTTAGACGAATGTACTCTGACGGTGTTTGCGACATCTCCGCGTGGATCCATTGTAAAAGAGGCAGGATGCCTTGATACTGTGTTTGTAATGTCAATTTAAAAAATCCCCCGAAACACTTTCGTTGGTGAACCTAAAGCACTCCCTATAATGTGAGGGTTATGGGCTGTGAATATTGAATGGTTATTGAATTTAACTTTACAATGCTGGTTTTATTTTACTTGTTTTATTTTCTGTTGCTGATTTTTTAAGAAAGGGAATGAAGGCCTGACATTGATAAGCTAATGGTTGAACTTAAGATTGAAGCGTTTGCTTTGAAACAAATCATAACTGAAACTTGCCATAGACTTTAGGGCCCGGTTCTAGCAGCAATGGGTTGCAATAAAGTCTGAGAGATAATGGAAAATGAATGTGTTGTGTATTATGATGAAATTCATTAAACCTTAGGCTAGATAGAGATATAAACTTTAGTATACGACGGGATGGATGTCCAAAGGCTTCTTATAATGAAATATAAACAAGTATATGAATAAATGTTGATATGATTAATTGTGTGAGTAATAACAAAATGAACCAGTTGTGATGTATAAAATGAAAAATGCCGTATCACAGATGATTTATGTTAAAAACAAAAACCTGCCATGTGTAACATAGTACATGAAAGATTCATTTGAGAAATCAGTTTTATGAAGCTGTAAGTAGCTTACATAACCACTATTTTTTAGAAGATTTTCAAGTATGTAGATTTGTATAATATTGACGTTTTCCAGTTAACTACGCTATTGTCTATTTACTCCATTCTAAGTACAAATTTCCTCTTAACTTCATCAATTTCCCATAAGTTATTAAATTCTTTTAAGTAGAGAAATCTGTGGTAATTGAATGGGAACGAATTTTCCCTGATTAATGTAAACAATTGAAAAGGGAGATTTTTATAATTTGTATCATATTCGGAATTCTATTACCTTTTTAAATGCCAGAGAATATCTTATGATAAAGCATTTTGAGTCCATTTCTGCTATCCATCTCTTGTACTTTCACAGCATCATCAGTGTAAAGAGGAAATAACATTTCATGCACCTTAAAATGTTTCGAATGATAACCAAATCACTTAAGAATTTGCTCTCTCTCTCTCTCTCTCTCTCTCTCTCTCTCTCTCTCTCTCTCTCTCTCTCTCTCTCTCTCTCTCTCTCTCTCTCTCTCTCTCTCTCTCATGCAAACGCAGGAAATATATTTCTAGGCAATGTAAGTGAAACACGAATTAAGATTTTTCCTTCATTATTATGGAGATGTGGTGTTATCTTGAGCTATAATGGAAGACCGCAACCGAGTACGTGGTGGGGATAAAAACCCTATATTTTAACTGAAATACCAGCGCCTTTACTTACCCCTCCTGCGAACAGTTTGAGAGGCGTTTGGGAGGAAGGAAGGAGCTTGCTGCTGGCTTTTTGCTATTAAGCAGCCTCGGTGTCTGACAGTTGTTCAATTTAGTGGCAAAATACGATGGTATAAAGTCGAAGGCAAAGAGTATCGCGTGCTATGGCCATTGAAGCCTCTTCCACAGCTTCTTTATATTCTTGGTCGCTTACATGTTTGGCTGTATCCAACAGACGGTCTCAAGATATTTTAATTTCCTGGAAATTATGAATTATAGATAAATATTTTATATTAATATTGAGCCGCTTTCTCTATAAGGGGGGTTTGGGGTGCCTTCCGGAGTAAACCAGCCTTTGTCTCATTCATATTCGAAGAATTTCCACGACATTTGACCCTTCATACACCTTCATAAAAGAGTTCATAAGGAGGGTCCCGACGGCCTACACACTGTGCTAAGCCTTTGTAGGCCTTAATCCCCCTCCCCTTGCTTCTTAACTATTTTGAACTGAATATGGTTTTCAATGACCTATTGAAGTGCATCATTCCACATGACCGAATCATCTGAAAGTACTTTAATCTATTATTTCCCTATTGCCTTATTACCACTTTTGCCTATTCATATTTCTCAAAAAAAAAAAACACACACACTATATATATATATATATATATATATATATATATATATATATATATATATATGTATGCATCAAAGCAGTATTATTGTGCACACGTTTCCAATATGCCAAAGCGCCTTCCTCAACAGTCTAAAAGTGCATCATTCCATATGACCGAACCATCTGAAAACACTTCTATCTATTATTTCCCCTATCGCCTTATTACCACTTTTACATATTCATATTTATCAACACACACACACACTATATATATATATATATGCATATATATATTTATTTTATGTATATATATGTATATTTTATGTATATATATGTATATATAATATATGTATATATATGTATATATATGTATATATATATATATATATATATATATATATATATATATATATATATATATATATATAAAAATTAAAACAGTATTGTCCGTACGTTTCCGATATACCAAGGCGCTTTCCTCAGCAGTCTAAATGTTGCTATGATTAGTCTTAATATTACTAGCTAAGCAGCAACCCTAGTTGGAAGAGCAGGATGCTCTAAGCCCAAGGCCTCCAATAGGGTAAAATAGGCCCTTGAGGAAAGGAAATAAGGAAATAAATAAACTACAAGAGAAATAATGAACTATTAAAATAACATTTTAAGGACAGTATCAACATTACAAGGCAATAATGATTTTATGATTCAAAAATTCGTGTTAACCAATCAACGAGCAGAAATGGGGATTACCCTAAGTTGTAAATCAATAGGATCTGTTGATCGTCTTGTTATCATTTAAGTATTGGTATTATCCATTTAGCGAGTAAGGGAATGACTAGTTTTCTATAGCAGGATGATTTTTTAAATGAATCTCTCTCTCTCTCTCTCTCTCTCTCTCTCTCTCTCTCTCTCTCTCTCTCTCTCTCTCTCTCTCTCTGTATGTGTGTGCAGGTTCCTGTTTCTCTGAGTTATCTCCTAACTATAATGGAAAACCGCCGCAAAGGATGTGATGCGCTTAGGAATGAGATCTTTCGAATTCAAAGTGAAATATTTCTTTTAACCTTCTCATTCTGGGAGCTTTTAGAAAGAGGCACTGGAGGAATACGGTCGTTCGTTTTAGTGGAGAAATACGATGTTATGGAAATCGAAGGCAAACGCGCACTCAAGACTTTGTACCTTCTGTTTGCATGTGTTCTCGACGGTGTTTTTGGCTGGCTTTGACTATATCTTATAAGTTATAGGAAAACATTTCTTTTATCTGAAAACCATTTACGAAAATTAATTGATCATCTCCTATGTGCCTTTAACATTGTTTGTGGTATGAGTTATTGCTTGTATTATTGTTCTATGAGACCTGACACTTTTAATTTTTATTCAAAATGTAAAAGTTAAGCTCAGACCACAGTAATCATGAACTAAGGTGGAAATTCTATTAACTGGTATCATGCATTCCCAAATTGGTGTTTATAGTCATAATTAATATTAAAACTCTCCAATTAGAAATAACTAGGGGCTTACAAATTTGTTCTTGGTCATTTCAATAATTAGGGCCGAAAAATATAGTTTGCTGGATGTTACAAGGTCTATAGATATATTCATTAGTGCTTGGGATACTATACGTGTTAGTGCTGCATTTGTAGTTTTTTTTTTTTTTTTGGTTTTTTATTGCTGTTATGGAAATAGAAGAGCAATGCATAATTGCAATGCTTTTAAAGATTTATTTACTACTGCTAGAAGAGGAGGAGGAGCAGAGGCAATGCTGCTGTTGGAGAAGGTGACTGTTTACCTTTCAAAAAGCTTCTTTGCGTAGGTGCATGACTTACTCGAAATGATAAAGGCACCGAAGAAAAGTATAAAAGACTTCTTCAATACATTTTTTTTTAAGGGGGGGGGGGCGTTGAGTGTTTCCCTTAAGATTGCCAGTTTCCTTAAATGCTGAATGTTTTTTCTTTAGATTCAGTTAAAACATATATTCCATTTATCTATCCATTCCAGTGCTACATAGGGGTTAGTGCTCTCTGTGCACTTCACGCAGTGGACTGTATGCGTTACTTAAGAGGGTAGGTAGCTGCACCCATTTTTATTCTTTTACTTTACCACCGTTCCAAACATTTCTCTTCTCTCTTGGTGTACAATCTCTCAACTTTTACAAACTTGATGCAAAATTAGGATGCTGAATGACCTCTCTTGCCCCATTGTCACGTCATAGGGCTTAAATTCAGCTTAGTGTCATTCAAAATAGTCGAAAATACCCTTAGAATTTTTCTGTTTAGGATGTATGGAAAGCTATCAATAATTTCTAAAGATTTCACTTGGAACAACTATACTCAGCTTTGAACTTTTGCTCAGAGAGTTTATGCCTCAACTGAAAAGGAGTACAATTTAACCATAAAAGAAACCCTTTCTGGTACAACTCAAGAACATAAATGGTTGTCTACCCTTAAATCTGCACTCTTTGGTGTAGTTGCAACAGTTCCTCCTTTACTTAAACCAGATGGCTCCGTCACTCGCTGTCCAAAGGAAAAGGCAACCTTTTTGGCTGATGTTTTTGACAGTAAACAGAGTAATGAAAAACTTGAACTTCCTCATTCCTTTTTTCCTGAGGCTAAACTAACTAGTTTAGCTTTTCGATCTCGTGAGATTAAAGCTCTGTTGATGGACCTTGATGCTTATGGAGGTGTAGACTCAAGTGGTATTTTTCCTTTGTTTTTTATAAAGACAGCAGATTTCTTAGCTCCAAAGTTATCCGTTATTTTGCGCAAGTTAGCAAGAGGAGGAGCTTTTAGCACTTGTTGGAGAATTGGTAATGTTACTCCTCTATGTAAAGTTGTTTGTTGTAGCTCAAGTCCCACTGATTACCGCCCAATTTCCATAACTCCCATATTATCTAAAGTTTTTGAACGTCTTCTAGGAAAACGTCTTAATAGGTTTGCTGAAGGTAATCATCTACTCCCTAGTTTGCAATTTGGTTTTCGTAAAGGCCTTGGAGCATGTGCTGCCCTTCTTACAATCTCCAATGCTGTACAGAAATCCCTTCATTGTGGTCAGGAAGTTCGTATGATTGGCCTTGATTTTAGTGCTGCCTTTGACCGTGTTAATCATGAGGCCCTTGTTTTCAAACTGAAACAGTTGGGAGTGGGTGGGTCGTTTCTTAGCATTATTATTGATTTTTTAAGTAATAGATCTCAAAGAGTTGTTGTTGACGGGCACCATAGTGAGTATAGGAATGTGATATCCGGTGTTCCACAGGGTAGTGTTCTTGGCCCATTACTTTTCATACTATATACACATGACATGTGGTTTGGCCTAGAAAACAAGCTTGTTGCATATGCAGATGATGCTACTCTCTTTGCATCAATTTCATCCCCTGAATGTAGATCTGAGGTTGGTGAATCTCTTAATAGAGATTTAGCTAAAATTAGTGCATGGTGCAAATTATGGGGTATGAAGTTGAATCCTAATAAAACTCAAAGTATGATTGTAAGTAGGTTAAGGATGGTGGCACCTCATCATCTGGTTCTTAGTATTGATAAGGTTTCTTTAACTTTGTATGACTTTTAAAATTTTAGGCGTGATTCTCGACAGCAAATTTACTTTTGAGAAACACATTAGGTCTGTGTCTTCTTCAATTACACAAAAAATTGGCTTATTGAGAAAGTCTTACAAGATTTTCGGTGATCAATCTATTCTGAAGAAGTGTATTAATTCTTTCATTCTACCTTGTTTTGAGTATTGTTCTTCTGTCTGGTGTTCAGCTGCTGATTCTCATCTTAATTTGTTGTACAGAAACTTACGGTCTATTAAATTTTGTATTCCTTATCTAGATATTAATCTTTGGCACCGTCGTTCAATTAGTTCATTATGCATGTTGCATAAGATTTTTCATAACTCTGACCATCCTTTATATTCAGATCTCCCTGGACAATTCTATCCAGTTCGAAATACTAGGCAGGCAGTTAATTCTAATAGCCAGGCCTTCTCCATCATGAGGCTCAATACTACACAGTATTCTAGACGTTTTATTCCAGCTGTTACCAAGTTGTGGAATGATCTTCCTAATCGGGTAGTTGAATCAGTAGAACTTCAAAAGTTCAAAATTGGAGCAAATGTTTTTTATGTTGACCAGGCTGACACGAGTCTTTTTATAGTTTATATATGACATATCTGTTTTTGACATTGTTAATAGTTTATATAGGACATCTCCGTTTTGACGCAGTTATTGTTTTTAGAATGATATATTGTTAATTTATTTTCATCATTTATTTATTTCATTATTTCCTTTCCTCACTGGGCTATTTTTCCCCATTGGAGCCCTTGGGCTTATAGCATCTTGCTTTTCCAACTAGGGTTGTAGCTTGGCTAGTAATAATAATAATAATACTGAACTCTTGTAAATATCTATTCTTATGCATTAACTTTAATTGGTTTCCTTGTTTCAGTTGTACATTTTCAACTTCACAAAAGCTCTATTCTTCGTAATTTAACACCGTTTTCTTGTTGTAATTTTCTGGCATACCCTAAATTAACGTTAGATATATATTCATATACCGGTTTTTCGAATAGTTTTACCACAAATTCATAACATCATAATTTAACTGTTCGACTCCTGGTTGAACCCTTCTAGAACAAAACTTCAACAACAATGTTTGCTTCATAAAACCCATAAAAAAGGCTCTACGACAGAAGTTGAACTCCCACACGCTGTTATTACATCCCAGAATATTTCAGTCGTTTTATTGTCAGTTTCTAGAGTGTGTAGATCTTGGATCATATTTCCCGATAAGAGACACCTGCTAAACATGTACTATTGCTATATGTTATAGGAATGGTCGAAAGTATTTTAATACCAATAAAAGCATTGAGAAATTATTAAAATGTTATCTTCGAAAATGGTCTTAAATCAGCTAAAAGTGGTTAAGAATTAGACTACATTGCAGGTGTTATTTGCTTAATTCTTTATTTTTCCAGTTACTCATTTCGTTCGTTGTCAGACATTTTCAAGAAAAGAAAATCAAACAAGAACTTGACTACTTCAATAGTAAAAGATTATTGCAGTATTACTTACAAGTGGGTCGAACACATGATTAATAATACAATTTCTTTGCCGCCTATGACATATCTTTACTCGTTATTTAATAATGATTCAATACTAATTTTGTCTGTTATTAGATATCCTTGGGTAATTAGGCTGTCGTGGATCAGGGTTAGGGAGTAGGATCCATAGCTCTTGCAAGTTCATCCCTTAAGTGTAGTTGAATCACCTCTTCATGGTATTATATATGTATATATATATATTATATATATGTATATATATTATATATGCATATATGTATGTATATATTATATATATATAAATAAATATATATATGTATATATATATATATATATATATATATATACACACACATATAAATTCAAATGTAAAAGCGAAGCTGAGCTGATAGTACAGGTTGGTGGTAGACGGGCTATGAATGCGGAGCCGAATGGAAGGGACAAAAGGATGGTGTCATCAAACTTGTGGAGAATATTCTCTCTCTCTCTCTCTCTCTCTCTCTCTCTCTCTCTCTCTCCTTATATACAAGGTACGGTACCATGTTAATGTTCAAGGAATATTTCTTCTGGTATGTTAGACAATGTGCTACTATTAAAAGTATTGTGACTCTCTCTCTCTCCTCTCTCTCTCTCTCTCTCTCTTTCTCTCTCTCTCTCTCTCTCTCTCTCTCTCTCTCTCTATGCTGTCCATTTCCTCAGTACTGCATGACACGTTACATGCAAAGCATTGCCTCTTCTTTTGCATACTTCCGCGAGTGAGAGCAGTGCATCGTTTCTTCTTTCGTCTGTTGGGAAGGGGAGGCAATCAGGGAAATGGTATCAGGAGAGGCAGATGCAAGCATCGAGTCAGAGAATGTAGCCACGATTAATTCGCGGATAGCTCTGGCCTTCTGGATGGTGGGGGGGGGGGGGGGGGGGGCGACGGTAGTTGATAGTGCTTACCAGATTGGGTGAGGTGAGGGGTTGGGGTGGGGTTTGGAGGTTGGAGGAGGTCGCATTCAGAAAGCCGAATAGAAAGAACAAAGGATAGTGTCATCAGAGTTATGAAAGCGGGTACGCTCTCTCTCTCTCTCTCTCTCTCTCTCTCTCTCTCTCTCAGAGAATAATGTAATACTGTGAGGTGCTTTTATCTTCTGGAAGTTATGAGTGAAATTTTATTTCTTCTAATAGACACTTCTGGTTAATGAGGTTATAATGATTCACGTGTTTTCTTTTAAGTACATTTGTTTTTTATTTCTATTGCGTTAATATGCAATATAAGATGATTATCTTCAATTATTTTTTATATTCATGTCCAAACAAGGGCGAAATCTTACGTCCTTAATCGTGCACAGTGGAAGGAAGGAGAGAGAAATTAATTTTATTTATTGAATACCACAATTCATATCTCAATTCTATTATGTTGATGCATTATTTATTGGTATACATTCAATTGTTTTTTTAAACCAGTTTTTTTCATTTCAATAAATAATAAGACCATATTTTCACCAGAATGGACAATAAGTTAATATAAAGTATATGCATCTAGTAGTTTAGTAACTATTTTTTTACGAGATTTTTTGAGATCATCATGGAATGTATGGGAAACCTTATACAGTATGTCGGGCCATTATCGAAATGAGGAATATCCTTAAAAGCTCTAGATTCTTATATTTGATCAGTATCAAAAGAAAAATAATTGAGCTATATGTTCCCATTTGATTTGGTTTCCATATTGCTGGATACCTTTGGATTGGTTTCTTGAAACTACCTCTATGATAGCTAGTATGGATGGGCAAGGCACCAGCCACCCGTTGAGATAGTACCGCTATAAAGTTATTGGGTCCTTTTTACTAGCAAGATAGACTACATTGGATCCGTTTTTGGTTACGGCCCATATTTGCTTTGCCTATACTTACATCGAATGATCTAGCGTATTCTTTACACATTCTTCTCTTTCCTTATACACCTTACAACACTGAGATGACTGAAAAATTCTTCTTACTTCAAGGGATTAACTACTGCACTGTAATTGTTCAGTTGCTACTTTCCACTTGGTAACGGTAGAAGAGACTTTAGCCATGGCAAGAATTTGTTTCTAGAAAAACACTCCAAGTCAAACCAATGTTCTCTAGTCTTGGGTAGTGCCATAGCCTCTATACCATGATCTTCCACTGTCTTCGGTAGAAATCTCTTATTTCAGGGTACATTTAGGCACACTATTCTATCAGTTTCGTAACTTCCTTTCCTCACTGGCCTATTTTCCTTGTTGGTGCCTTGGGTGAGATACATTCAGCTTTTATTTTCATTATTATTATATTAATTGCTAAGCTACAACCCCAGTTGGAAAAGCAGGCTGCTATAAGCCCAGGGCCCCAACAGGGAAAATAGCCCAATGAGGAAAGGAAACAAGGGAAAATAAAATATTTCAAGAGCAGCAACATTAAAATAGATATTTACTAAATAAACTAGATAGAATAGTGTCCCCGAGGGTACCCTCAAGCAAGAGAACTCTAACCCAAGACAGTGGAAGACCATGGTACAGAGGCTATGACACTACCCAAAACCAGAGAACAATGGTTTGATTTTGTAGTGTCCTTCTCCTAGGAGAGCTGCTTACCATAGCTAAAGAGTACCCTTACTAAAAGGAGAGTAGCCACTGAACAATTACAGTGCAGTAATTAACCCCTTGGGTGAAGAAGAATTGTTTGATAATCACAGTGTTGTCAGTTGTATGAAGACAGAGGAGAATATGTAAAGAATAGGCCAGACTATTCGGTGTATGTGTAGGCAAAGGGAAACAACCATAACCAGAGAGAAGGATTCAATTTAGTACTGTCTGGCCAGTCAAAGGACCCTATAACACTCTAGCGGTAGTATCTCAACGGACGGTTGGTGCCCTGGCCAACCTACCACCTACCCAACCAGGGTTGTAGCTTAGTAAGTAATAATAATAATAATGATAATAATAATGAGGCATTAGATTTGAGTATTCAAGCTTGTATTTTTTTATGTTGTGAAATATTATCAAGATATTAAACTAATGGTTCTGGAATCCCGTAAATTCAATTTTAATTTTAAGTTTGTATAAAGAGCAAATCGATAAGGTGTTTATCAATGTAAATCTCTGTAGCCTTTGAGACTGAAATTGTTTTTTCAAAAATACTATTTTGATATACAGACAGCTTCCAGTAATAAAAAAAAAAACACCCAAAGGCTTACCTCATTAATATTTTTAAAAAGTCTAGTATAAAAAACCCAGACTTAATTGGGCTAATTACAAACTTCAGCTTTTTTCATTAAATGCAAGTGTTCTAGTTAAGAGTATAAAAGCAATAAACTTTTATTTGCTTTTTGATTTTAGCAAGTGAAAGGACTTAGCTTTACCGTTCAAATTCTTCTAAATACCACCCTATTTATGTTCAACTAGATATTATATATAGTAATTTATTGATGCAAAGGGACGAGAAGTATGACACTGTGATACAATAACCGATTTCCGGTGCGTAAAATAAACATTAAAACACTATTTTTTGATTAGATGAAGAAAGTAAATCTTTTATTCAAGGTAGAATAGAACGAAAAAATCTATTGATTTATGTTTTAGATCGTGATAGCAAAAATTGGTCGTTCTTTTAAAATATAAACTATGAGGAGAGAGAGAGAGAGAGAGAGAGAGAGAGAGAGAGAGAGAGAGAGAGTAAATGTTAGCTAGCTCAAAATATGTTTAAAGTCAAAATTATAGTCATAAATTGGAATATATATATATTTATATATATATATATATATATACACATATATAATATATATATATGTATATATATGTGTATATATATATTATATATATATGTATATATATATGTGTATATATATATATATATATATATTAATAGTTTATACAAAGTCTGTTAGTGACTCTTTATTTTTCAGAGCTGATCTCCTTAGCTCTACGTCTGTGTGAGTCTTACTCTTTCCTCATGCTGGTTTTCCTTTTCTATTTAATCTGCCATTCACCTTTCATGATAACCCCGCCATTTCAGTTAGTTTTCCTCCTTTTTTTAATTTTTTTTTTCAAATTTCAGTAGAATTAGAAGAATAAAGGTAGCTGAAATGTTCAATAACTGAGTATTATCCGCTGTCATTGTTTCCTTTATTAATAATGAAAAATTTTATCAAACGTTCAGTTCATATACTGAATACGTTCCCTCGTTTGTACTCTTTGCAAGTAAATTGCTCGATTCAATGCCTTATAGACAATAGCTGAAATATACTGGCCTGGGGTGCATAATGAATATACCCAGTTTTGATTATTTAAGGCCAAGATTACTCTCTCTCCTCTCTCTCTCTCTCTCTCTCTCTCTCTCTCTCTCTCTCTCTCTCTCTTCCAGAGTAGTGCATATTGCTTTAACTGTGATATTCCCAAAAGCTCACCATCGCTCTATTTCTTATAATTTTATTAGTTCCTGAAATTACAAATCATGTTTAGTTTTAGTCATTTTATTCCCAATAGATAAATTTCTTTCCTCCGACGTGTCGCCTCCATCTGATGTCTTCTTATTTCGTCGTTTGTCTATTTGCTTATTATTTCCATGAATTCGTGGGTGGCAAATATAGCTTTTCATCTGTTAGTTCATTAGTGTCTGTGACGGTCACGATGTTACTAAAATTCTTCCATTAAGGGTATCGTCCGTCTAGGTATTCTGTATATCTCACAGTTACCTTGCCATCGGCTCTCCGTCTACAAGCTTTAAAAAAAAATCAGGCTTAATATTATATTGATATCGTTTGCCTGACCTGTGTATTTTTTTATCCGCGAAAAAAATTTACCTTGGCTATCATTTTCTAATTATCGGAGATAAAGATAACATATTTGACTTCTGTACTACAATGATTGAGTTTTCTTTCCATCCTCTCTTTAGCTATCTGTCTGTTTCACCATCCCTTCCATGTGTCTTTGCAAGAATCTTAATTATGTATTCTTCAACATTTCATCACATATACTGTTCTTTTAGAGATTTTGGCTAAATGTCATCAAATGGCATATGCAAGTTGCTTTTGCAATACTCACAATATTTGTTTTTGTTTTGTAACTTGATGACTCGGATAGAAATTAAAACTTGTTTTTAAAAATTTCGACCAGTCGAGCAATTTTGATTCGGGTTTAAACTTACCCTATTGCATTTTATTTATGAAATTTGAAGTAACTGGACCTCTTTCAGTATATGCACAAGTAGGATTTGTTTGTAGAGCATTCTCAAACTTTGAATAGAGGATAATTCCAAGCGACAAATATCCAATCAGATTTTGCTTTGTATCTGGCCCCTGAAATTACACTGCCTCCCCCCCCCTCTCCCCGGTCTTTGTATCATCCTGAACCTCCTTTTCATTTGTACCTGAGATAATTCAATGACGTTGGTTCCCGGTAGTGATAACCGTTATGTCAGTCGTCATCTCCCCTTTCCTCTCAAGTTGGCAGCTTCTCCAGATCATCCGTTCATTTATCTCGTCACTCAGCCTCCGGAGGAGTGGGGACCAAACGGGGTTTATTTGCCTCTTTTTTAATCTCAATGTGATTTCTTCCACGCCATCCATAGAAACTCTCTCTCTCTCTCTCCTCTCTCTCTCTCTCTCTCTCTCCTCTCTCTCTCTCTCCATATTTGCTTTCTCGTAAAATACATACAGTACGCAGATGTGTACCTTTGCATACTGGGAATGCCGACAAGGTTTAAAATGCTAATTATTGTTTTCACTAATTTTTATATGTATTTTTGCCAGAGGTCGAGTATCGCGTTAAATATACAATTTTACCCCATAAGATTACAAAACCTTTATTTGATTGATACGTGATTCTATTTCGTATACTATTCATCCTCGTTTTATTTATCTGAGAAAGTGAATAATAATTTGTACTACCATTTGTGTACAGTGGAAGTATGAAGATTATTTTGATCTCATTTTAAATGGCCGATCTGAGATTTCCACTTAGCTTTTTCATCTACAATGATTGAGGTTCACTTGCCGAGATAGAGATGTACTGTACTTTATTAGAGGTGAAATGAGTGGCTGCAAGCGAATTTAAAAATGGTCGCCAATTGGAAAAATCCCTACCTGATGATTTGCTGGACTGCGGTTCGAGTCATGCTCAAGCTCAATAGTTTTGTAGTGTTTGCAACCTCACCATCCTAATGAGTTAGGATGGGGTTTTTGGGGGAGCCTATAGGACTACCTGCTGAGTCGATCAGCATTCATTGCCTGGTCTTCCCTGGTCCTAGCTTGAATGGAGAGGGTCCTTGGTAGCTGTTTATATAAGTATATGGTCAGTCTTTAGGGCATTGTCCTATTAACTAGGGCAGTGCCACTGTTCCTTGATTCTGCCATTCATGAGCGGCCCTTAAACTTTTAAACAGACCAACAAGAATTTGCGTCGTAGTTCCGCGTGCATGACCTCCAGTCTGTACCGGTACAGAGGACCAGCGTTAGCGTCAGGCCGTATCTTGGTACAAGTAGCTCTCAGGCTACTCTCAAAATTGCGTCCACGATTTTCATGTAGAGTCGCTGAGATGAGCATGATGAATGTTTGGAGCTAGGAGGAAAATTGTCAAAGCTAACAAAGCAACTCCAAAGCCTACCATGGATGGACTGATACTATATTGAAGAGTGAACCAAATTACCTACAGTATATATTCATGTTTCCTTTACAAAGAAAGAATGAAGTATCATGTACCTTATAAAGGTTCGACATTTGAATCATAACAACCGGAGCTAGCCTCAATGTTAAGGATGAATAGTTTCAGGTAAATGACTATGATTTGGGAGTGAAATTGATGAGTGACAAGGTAGTGAATGGCAACCCACTTTTTATGCAATTACGAAGAATAAGTAATTCTCAATATTCAAACTGCAGTTTCAGTGCACTCTAAAGTCTTCCTCTGAAATATTAAAAAAAAATGGAAGAGACATGGCATTACATATTAGTTTATGCTGAGTGAGGACCCAGCAAAATGGCACTGATGAAAATACATATCCGGCTACCCGCTCATAGCTAGTGACGTTACTAAAGAGTGCATAAAGATTCACAGGGTAATTCAGTTATCCATCATCAACACTCCGCCTAGAAATATCAAGAAGCACAATCAACAACAACACGCCTTTTCAGTGCAAGATCGTCGGTACAGTGCTGGCCTGGTGGTAGCGTGCTTGCCTGGTGATTGCCAGACTCAAACTCGTTAATTCATTTGGTCGCTGAAACCTCACCTTCCTTGTAAGTTAAGGATGGGTGGTTTGGGGGAGCCTATAGGTCTATGTGCCGAGTCATCAGCAGCCATTGCCTGGCCTTCCTTGGTCCTAGCTTGGGTGGTGAGCGGGCTTGTGTAATATGGTCTGTCTCTAGGGCATTGTCCTGCTTGATAGGGCATCGTCACTGTCCCTTGCCTCTGCCATTCACGAGCGGCCTTTAAAAACCTTAAGCCTTTAAAGGGCTTAAGCCTTACCATTCAATGGTTGCCTTTGTGAAGATTACGGTTCCGGTGAGGTGGAAGACGTAAGCACATTTAAAAATGTTTGTGTTCTGTCATCTATTTGGTTACTTCTCTACAGAAGTTAGTGTTCATGTGATTCCTATACTGTTGTAGCTGTATTTAATGATCGTGAAAGAAGTGGGTTAGGATGCGCTGTTTAATCGTGGACATTCCTTTCAAATAGACCTTCGAAGTTACTGTGAACGTATTTTTGTTCGTGGGTACCAATTTTCGCTGTTTTATAAAATAATGTTGGTTCGTGGATTCATAAATTCGTGGATTTCCGTATTGAAACTTTTACCTTTTTCGTTATTAGTTGAACCCCAATTATGATAATGTGTTCATTTGCAATGCATTGTTTTTATTCATTTATTAAAAATTTTAATAATTAACACTAATTAAGGGATTACTTATCACTACAAATGGTTATAATGTCGCCGCCAAAAAAGAAAATTACAGAACTACCCAATTTCGAATATAGCATCCCAGCTAAAACATTACTCAAAATCTTTTGTTGTTACTTAGCGGTAATTAACAGCCTTTAAATAGAGACGAGATAGCTAGTATGCATATCACTTTCAAACATGTCGTTAACGCAGTTATTTTCCCGATGGGGCAAATATTTGTAACCTACCAGAACGCAGAACCATAGATGTAATCTCTCCGCTTTTCTGGGTAATTTATTCAGACTGCTTTAAATTCGTTGCCAAACTTTATTCATTCAGACTTGGTCTTACCCTCCATGTCGAAGTCTTTCGGAGATGTTCTTGAGAGTTTGCTCAAGTACGGAGATTTTCAGTGTTTTTATGCAACTGCTCTTACAGAACTATTTATTTTTGTTTCAAGTTAACAGATAGCATTTGATTTAACCTTAGGTTTACTCTCTCTCTCTCTCTCTCTCTCTCTCTCTCTCTCTCTCTCTCTCTCTCTCTCTCTCTCTCTCTCTCTCTCTCTCTCTCTCTCTCTCTCTCTGGCTGCTAAACAAACGATAGCATTTGATATAAATTTAAAATTCTTTCGATACTCAAGATTATTTATAATTAGAAATCCACTCACACTGTAAATTACATTCTCATATTATATAGGCTTTTTAAACAAATGAAAATTATTAATAGAGTTGAAATTTTGAAGCACGACTGATAGTAATAAAAAGAATTCATAGTTCATAGTTTTCAAAACCATATTATACCCTATCGTTGCAGCTGAAAAGATATAAAGATAATCTACTGGTGCCCATAAATTCAAGAGTAGAAATCTAATATTGATCCATTGATTCTTTTAATGTTTTTTTATGTATATATGTATGTTATGTATAAATGTTTTATAAATATTTTTGTGTGTAAATTCATGTAATATACATATGTATAGGTTATTTGTAAATAAACGTAACACACACACACACACACACATATATATATATATATATATATATGTATATATATATATATATATATATATATATATATATATATATATATATATATATATATACATACATACGCTTAAACACGTGTGTGATATACAGTCCATATGCTCTTAATGTGAAGATTCAACGTTTGCTTCATAACTTGGATAATATCACATAACTATCTGCATTTAAATCAATTCATATTCCACAGTGTATTATTTTCCAAATAACCGAGCAAGAGAGCGGTGGAAGCTGGTGTGTGTGTTGGGGGGGGGGGGGGGTGTTATTGCTGGGAAGGATTTTGCGTCAATGCTTAGAGGTATTATTTAAAAATGTTAAACGTAAGACATTTTTCCATTACTTTCACAGTTTAATCTATTGTTTTCTCTTTTTTGTCGAGCATTCCTCATCTGGTTATAAGCAATCTAAGGGAAATTGCTTATAACCAGGTGAGCAATGCTCGACACGAGAGAAAAAACAATATATTAAAGTGTGAAAGTAATGGAAAATGTCTTACGTTTAACATGCGTTAATGCTTAGTGGTATTATTTGAAAATGTTAAACGTAAGACATTTTTCCATTACTTTCACACTTTAATATATTGTTTTTTTCTCTCGTGTCGAGCATTGCTCACCTGGTTATTAGCAATCTAAGGGAAATGCATTACATGTATCTTTAAGCATGTTATACCTTAAAATTATATAAATTTACCCCTTTTCATTGCCCTCCGTAAGTATTAAATAAAATGGCCTTAAATCAGTTTTCATTATACTGTACACCATATTTTAAAACTTTCGTCACCATGGATCGAATCAGCATTTATAATGTTTTAATTCTCCTGGCTGATTAACTATGAAGTACATTATCTCTTTAATGGGACCTTTGGCGCAAATGATTTAGTTATGTTATTCCATTTTTAATCTTCAAGCGAAAATACCCAACCGCATTGCTTGCTCGTTAATAATTATTACTTTAATTTGAAACGCGAAAATGTATTTTAATTGCAGTCACGTCCCTCAGGGTTGACGTCCTTGTCGACGATCTCCGCTACCGATGGAAATTATGACATTTCGATTCGCAAAGCTTTGCTGATTTCTCCTGCATTCGCTATTTCTACAAAGGAGGATATATTATTGGCCGTAATGCTGCAACTGTCTCTGTACTTGTTTGTCTGAGATAACAGGATTACGCCTGAACTCTTGATTAGGTTTGCTGTTGTCGCGGATTCGTAACATTTTTCATACCACAGTGGTTATTTTTGTTAAAAAAGTGTGATTTATTTTGTTAAGGAAAGGAAAAGATAATAATGCTAAGTTTATTGATAAATAAGATATTAATTTCCTTTTATCTATGAACAAAAATGTAAATTCTAAAGAATTTTCGGTTAATTGTTTTGTTACTTTTACTGTAAAAAAAATTCCAAGTTCACTTCCTCTCTTATTTACTTTATATACATCATGAATATTCAAAAGGCAACTTGTGCGAAATTGATGAAAGATTTGCTCTCTCTCTCTCTCTCTCTCTCTCTCTCTCTCTCTCTCTCTCTCTCTCTCTCTCTCTCTCTCTCTCTCTGACAGACACACACACACAGGATAGTGCTCGTTGATTTAACTGAAATAGCACCCCTAGATAGATAAACACGCGAATAAGGTTATGAGAATAAATAGAAACCAGGAAGATGGAGAAATTCCTATTGCCATGTATGGTACGTACCCTATGTATTTCAAACAGGATGGGAAGATGAGAAAACGAGTGAATCACAGAATGGGAGAATCGTGCGAATTGTGTGCTAAAAGACTTCGTATGTCTAAGCCAAGGTTGGAATGTACGGTGGGGTTAAGCTATTCCTCTGTCGAGATTATAGTGTTCATTATGACTTAAAATAACAGGGAGAAGGTTAAAACTATTAGGAAAACTTGTTTATATATATATATATATATATATATATATATATATATATATATATATATATATATATATATATATGTATATGTATATATATATGTATATATATATATTATATATATATATATATATATATGTATATATATATATATATATATATATATATATATATATATATATATATATATATATATATATATGGTCATAAGGATTAAAAGCATGGGATACTGAACTATCCATAGAAGTTGTAGAAAGGTTAGTGTGCACGAAAGAATGGATCTGAGATTTTTGGAAGGATTTGAACATGAGAAAATAATGGGCTACGATTGGTTAGTGAAAATTTGTATATTTCTTAAGCGTTTTGAGGAAGGAGGCGACGAAGACCTAGAGAACTTTTGGTAGTTGTCTCAACAGCGGTTGCTTTCTGTTTAACAGGAGAGTGTTGTTCGACTTTTCTTGAATGTTCTGTTTTGGGTTTCAGAGGGCGATGCTCATAGCTTCAGCTATAAAGATTCGGCCGTAGTGACTTTCCACATGTACAATCTGGGTTCTGTCAATTAATTCTTTGAGAGAGGGTTTCCGAATGTGGATCAATGTAATGGTGTACTCCTGAACTCCATGGTCTAGCATCAGTCTTCCGAGTGCCATGGTAGTTTGTTTGATTCATGAAAATTTGTAAACAACGCTTCATTTGGCCCTCCAGAAGGGCTACTAATTTGGGCTTGTTATATGTACTAAGTTGCACTCTCTAGTAAGTGGGTTTCGGGTAACGCTTCGATAGATGAATCCTCTCCTGCCTTATATGGTTGGAAGCCACTCACCCTTATTTACCTTCCAAAGTTGAGGATATGGTAATTGAATAGGCTCTTTCCCTAGCTTCCATCGTTGAGGGCTGTTTAAATTTGTCGAATTTCTATTTTATTGCCTCATCTATCATGGTGTCTGGATATCTGTTATTGGTTAACAGTTGCAGAGTTCAGTTTACTTGTTCGTATAAATCTTTGCAAGATATATATGTATATATATATATATATATTTATATTATATATATATATGTATATATATATATATATATATATATATATATATATATATGTGTGTGTGTGTGTGTGTGTGTGTGTGTGTGTGTGTGTGATAAGAGAATCTAAGATTTAGATGGTATGACCATGTAGTAAGGATGGATGAGTGGTTCAGTAAATGGGGTTTGATTGGAACATGATGCTTCTCTCCAATGCCTTCTATTAAAGGCGTCCTCTTTCACCAAACCTCTTCTCTCTATATCATCCTTCTAATTCTCTGGCTCCCTCTCTATCTTCCTCATCTTCTACTCTTAACAGGTTCCTTCCAAGCCCTCCTCACCCTCTCTACACCATTCATCCTCAACACGTTCCCACACTATCTCAGTCGTGACACACTTACTTCTATAATCTTCACTACCCCTGCCATTCTTGTTATTTCATCATTTTCCAAACTTTTAGATATAGCTTTATAAATTTATTAACCATTTTTAAATGCTCTTCAGGTACCTCACTATCGAAGGAAAATGCTTTTGGTGCCTTTTAATCCATTAAATTTACTAAAGAGACGATTCTTAGTATAAAATTGGTTTAAATCTGTTTGATTTTTTGTTTTTAGTTTTTCAGCGAAAGATTCTCCAGGATTTTGATCCGGTGGTAACATTTCTATGGCTCAATTCGCCTTCGGAGCCATCTTATCAATACTTGGATAGCGTCTAGTGCCATATCTCGCGTGGCTCCCTTTTGTTGGAGCTCCAACACTTGACGCGTCTTCCTCGAAGGATGGAAGGCCAGGAGAGCGGGTGTTCCCTTTCATACAAGTGTCAAGCTTAATTGGATCCGCTCTGGTTGCAATTTATCTCGCTTTCTTTATCCGTTGAATTGATCTGTTTTTCTTTCTTTTGAAGAAACTTGAATTTAAACGTCGCTTCTCTTAAAATTTCGATCATTGCTGAATTCCTTTGTTTTTTTAGTTACTCCACGTGAATCAAATAGATGATAATCAAATAGATTATATATATATCTATATATATATATATATATATACACACACACACACACACACACATATATATATATATATATATGCGTGTGTGTGTGTACGATAATTTATCACTAACACTCGTCAATTTCATTTATTTATATAAGCCACTAATACCTCTTAATATCGAATTCGCTCTGCCCGGGGATCAGAACCTCAAGGGGGAATTAACTTCTCGATTATAGCTTTTGATCGGCCAAGGATTCGAATCCTGACCAAGTCAAAACTAAGGTTACATTTGACCCCTTTACCCCAATATCACAGGGTTACAGTAATTTCCCCTTGGGTCTCTGATCTCGAAACAGAACGAATTAGATATTAAGAAGTATTTGTGGCTTATATATATATATATATATATATATATATATATATATATATATATATATATATATATATATATATATATATATATTATATGTCCTCTTACGCCTATTGACGCAAAGGGCCTCATTCAGATTTCGCCTGTTGTCTCTATCTTGAGCTTTTAATTCCATACTACTTCATTCATCATTTCCTACTTTACGCTTCATAGTCCTCATCCGCCTGGATCTTCCAACACTTCTAGTGCCTTGTGGAGCCCAGCTAAATGTCTGGTGAACTAATCTCTCTTGAGGAGTACGAAGAGTATGACCAAACCATTTCCATCTACCCCTCATCATGATCTCATCCACATATGGCACTCGAGTAATCTCTATTATAGTTTCATTTCTAATCCTGTCCTGCCATTTAACTCTTAATATCCTTTTGAGGGCTTTGTTTTCAAATGTACTAAATCTCTTGGATATTGTTTCATTGTCATGCCATGACTCAGGTCCATATAGTAACACTAAACTGATATGTAGTCTGATTTTATTATGTAATTTCAGGCCATTTGATTTCCAAAGTTTACTTAACTTAGCCATTGTCTGATTTGCTCTAATTCTAAAGAACTTGTATTGGAGATCATAGTCCCTAGATACTTAAATGATTCCACCAAATTAATCCTTTTTCCTTCCGATGATATTTCGATTCCCTTCTCATCATCTCTGTCTTTCTCGTGTGATATTTCATGCATTCTGGTAATGAAGCAGTGTATATATATATATATATATATATATATATATATATATATATATATATATATATATATATATATATATATATATATATATATATATTCAAATAAGCCATATATATTTTTGATACATTAATGTCTGGATTCTCTTAACGACCTCGGGATCAGAGCCCCAGGCGAAATCACACAAAGACAAGAGCTTGGCTCCGGTCGGGAATCGAACCCTGGTCGGCAAGCTTGTATAGACAGTGACTAAGCCACTTGGCCACGAAGAAAGATCTTTCTTCGTGGCCAAGTGGCTTAGTCACTGTCTATACAAGCTTGCCGACCAGAGTTCGATTCCCGGCCGGAGCCAAGCTCTTGTCTTTGTGTGATTTCGCCTGGGGCTCTGATCCCGAGGTCGTTAAGAGAATCCAGACATTAATGTATCAAAAATATATATGGCTTATTTGAATATGAAAAACACGTAAAAATGTGCAAAATTTATCATATATATATATATATATATATATATATATATATATATATATATATATATATATATATATATATATATATATATATAGTTATATCGTTTTATACGTTTGTATTAATTTATTTATAATTGTAGGTAATACATACTTCACGGAGATGTGATAGGGATTAAACAGCCACTCCCATCCAGCCATGTAATGGTATAATTGGGGATTTGCAATTTGCCTAAAAATATATTACTTTTACCTCTTTCACTTGAATACTTGGACCTCATTACTTGATAATCAGGCAGTTGCAAATAGTCATTAAGAAATTAATTAAAAATTATTTGAAATACGGACATTGACCTCTACGTACAGCCAAGCATAAGTGCACAACTTGGTGTAATTTTTCAAACGTATTTTATTCCTATTAATCGGAAACGTTTGATA
>NC_090739.1:20908511-20913511 GCF_036898095.1 Palaemon carinicauda
TGAGTGGAACATGAATGATCTTTCAGAATATACGTAAATATGTTATGAAAAACTAGAGTTACACATTATATCTCCCAACAACTTGTATACTGCCATTGTTGATATTTTAGCATATAAATTTTCCTTGTATAATAAGTGATAACAAACTTTGCCAATTTATATTGAACTCACAGATTTGACGAGTATTACAATTCATTTACAAAACTCTTGAAGATGACTTTGGGTGTCAGTTAAGAAAAAAATATAGATTTTATTCAGAAGAAATATAAAATTCTAAATATTTTCCTCTCGAATTCTCAATAAAATTGCAATATTGACAGAGCTGTGTCGAAGATTCAAGTTTTCTCTTATTATGTCCTCACTAGAAAGAGGACATTTCATAGCATACCTTGATTTTTTTTCAACTGGAGTTTTGGAGCTTCATTAAAGATCCAGATGACTTCATGTGTGTGTGTTTTTTTTTTTTTTTTTTTTTTTTTTTTTTTTTTTTTTTTTTTTTTTTAAATTGCTAAGCTACAACCCTAGTTGGAAAAGCAAGATGCTATAAGCCCAGGGGCCCCAGCAGGGAAAATAGCTCAGTGAGGAAAGGAAACAATGAAAACTAATATATTTTAGGAACAATGACATAAAATAAATATTTACTATATAAACTATGAAACCTTCAACTAAACAAAAGGAAGAAAATTGAGATAGAATAGTGTGCCCAAGTGTACCCTCAAGCAAGGGAACTCTAACCCAAGACAGTGAAAGACCATGGTACAGAGGCCATGGTTTTATAATTTTTTTTTTTTGGAAAATATCTTCTGATTTTCCTATTTGTTGTTTTTAGATTTTTTTCTAATTTTCATTTGTATGAATTCAGGATTGTGGTAGTCTTTTGGAAACATCTCTGCCTGGTGATCTACCAGACCGGGATTCAAGTAACGTCACGCTTAAGCTTGATAGTTTCTTGTAGTGTCTGTAACCTCACCGTCCTTGTGAGCTAAGGATGGGGTTATAGGGGAACCTATAGATCTACCTGCCGAGTCATCAGAAGCCATTGCCTGGCCTTCCCTGGTCCTAGCTGGGTGAAGAGTGGGCTTGGGCACTGATCATATGTATACTGTATATGGTCAGTCTCTAGGGCATTATCCTGTCTCAAGGGCATTGTCGCTGTTCCTTGCCTCTGCCAAATCTGTAGACTTATTATGTAAAGATAATGATTTCTTTGTAAAGATAACCTGACGACAGCCATTAGTAATTGGCTGAAACTGCTTTCGGCCAAAGTTGAATAAATGGAGCAGCATAGTAACATATTCCGTCTTTTTCTTCCAAACTTTATCCTTGAATACAAAAAAAGATACAATAATTAAAAAAGACATATTCCCTTAAAATTATTGATGCCACATGGCTCTAGCTTAATATATATATATATATATATATATATATATATATATATATATATATATATATATATATATAATATATGTGTGTGTGTGTGTGTGTGTGTGTGTGTGTGTGTGTGTGTGTGTGTGTATGCCTATTTATATATATTTATGTAGTTATTTAGTAGACACTAACATCATACTTTCAAATATTTATATTTGTTGCTCAAGTTTAGAATATGTTTATACTATATATGTTTATGTATGTGTGTGTATATATATATATATATATATATATATATATATATATATATATGTATATATATATGTGTGTGTGTGTATATATATATATATATATATATATATATATATATATATATATATATATATATATATATATATGCACATGTGTGTATACTGTACTGTATATGTATATATGTATGTATATATTTATTTATTTATTAATTTTCTATAAATGTAAGAGGGTAATTCATGGATTAGTGGGCTTATACTCTGCTTATGCCAGAGTAATCCGATTTACAGTTTTAGCAAAGTTATTACCTTGAATTTCATCGGAAAATGTACTGTAATGAGGCCGTCTGTAACCCTTGTTATTTATTCTTCATTTGACCCCATTATATATGTTCTTTTATTCATGAACATTTGTGATGCATACAAAGCCTAGTTGCTTAAGCTCATTACTTATTTGCATAAAGAACGACATATTTAGGAAATAACTTGTTGAATCAGTCATTAATAGTTTCATACTTTAAATGTTGAAAGGTTCGAAAGGTTATTCTCATTAAAATAATCTTCGAAATTTACGGAAATTTATTGTACTATGTTCTCTGTCTCTCTCCCTTTCTGTAAAAATAGTTGATTTTCAACTGATAAAAGTATTATTTAAGGCGCTTTGTAGACACTATATAATATGAGTTTTTAACAAACGATCACCAACACTTACAATTATTTATATAGTATCTAGTTTTACTTATATATATATATATATATATATATATATATATATATATATATATATATATATATATATATATATATATATAACAACTAAAGACCTCAGAAATGTCTTTATTCATGGCTGGTGTTTGGCCAGTTTTCATGACCACGCTGGCCAGCGTGGATTGGTGATGGTGGGGGACATTTGTGTGATCGCTCACAGAAAACCAACCCTGTATAGTATCTTTACTCAATTTTATAAAAGACCTTAATTAGTTTTTGAATGTTTTAATATGTTGTTGTGACGTAAATTCTTCCAGATTGTGTGTGTGCATATATATATATATATATATATATATATATATATATATATATATATATATATATATATATATATATATATATATATTCAGAATGTTACAGATTTCCTTTTCTTGCTATTAAATCATGATATTACAACTGTAATTTTTTATCCCGTCAAATATGCCTTGACTTACAGTATGCTTGACCACTCAACTGAGATAGTAATTTATTTTATATTTATTTTTAAGTAAGACTTTAGCTTCTAATTGCTTATCATCTAGCTCTCGTGTATTGTTTCAAAGAAATTTGGGTAAATACTGTACAGTATAAACGATTTTCACTTCTGTATCCCGCCAAGAGAAATAGCCACCAAGAAACGTATCTTACAAATCATCTCAGCCCTCCATTCTGTTCCAGGTGGCGTTGTCTTTACAGACTCCTGTGGGAGGAATTACAGTGTTCATATATCTCACTCTTATATATCTCACTCCTTAGGTGTTGCACGATTTTCTGTGGAGTTGATACGCTGGTTATCGGATGTGAAGGAACCTGAAAGTTAGATTCGAATTTCCGGTTTCTATTTTATGATGTAGTTTTAAATATTTTTACTGGTAAAATTTTGGTCTCGGTAATATCTTGGAGGAAGTTTGTCATTTATTAAGGTAAAATACATAGAAAGACTTAAAATAGATGCGTGAAGTATTTTCGTTGGGAAGTATAGTTTAATATACGAAAAGTCCGGTATCATTCTAAACTTCAGTGAGAATATTGTGCGAAATGTAACTTGTCGTAACTGCAGTCGTATTTCTCAAACAATTTTCCCGTAGCCTAGAATGAACATGGATTTTCTCAACAAAATTATATATATATATATATATATATATATATATATATATATATATATATATATATATATATATATATATATATGTATATATATATATATATATATATGTGTGTGTGTGTGTGTGTCTGTGTGTGTGTGTGTGCGTACATGCGCGAACTCCAAATCCTACATTTTATATAAATTTTTCACCCATACCAAAACAGTATTTTCTAAGCATAAGATATAATTCAATTACTCAAGTTACAGCATTTCTTATTAATTATAGTTTCTTATGATGCACAAGATGTAATTCCGGATGAATGCGTTTCCTGGTTTTATATTGATTTTTTTCTTTCTGGTCTTTGGGATTCTAGTGATTTATTAGATATTGTTTACCTATTACTCTTATGTAAATTAGTGATTCAAAATTGGATACAAAATGGAGTCAATTAGAGGCACTTCTACTATGAATGATAGGCAATGAGTCTCGAGAAACCATAACGGTATTGTAATATCTTTTGAATTTATAGAAATAAGTTTCACTTTTATTTTTCTTAAATATTTCAAGTATTTCTTCGCCGCCAGCCCTTTAGAGTCTAGAGTCTAGATAGTAATGTTTGTCATTAGCATTATAGAGATTAAGGTATAAGATAGAGAAAAAAAGAATAAAATTTCATAAGATGTATTCAGTTATACATAGGCATACTAGCTTAGTACTAGTCCGTAATTTTTTTTAGGATATTGTTTCGTTACTTAGAATGTTAACATAGTCGTCTCCTATGTAATGAAGTTAGACTGGGAAAAGTCTTCCGGTATTTCCTGTACTTGACTAAGAGAAGCAAAAATGGTAGCACAAAGTTGAGACGAGATGTCTTTAAATACTTGGTATTTTGAATATAGAAAAAACTATCAGTACATAGTTTGAGTAAGGTAATACTCAAATACTGTCATTGACTCTCTCTCTCTCTCTCTCTCTCTCTCTCTCTCTCTCTCTCTCTCTCTCTCTCTCTCTCTCTCTCTCTCTCTCTCAAATAAAGCAAATAAAAGAAGGAAAGGTGTCGTCTTTTGCAAAATCAATATTCCGAGAAAACCTTGGATGAAATCGTTCCTTTGATCAAACCGCGTCAGTTACTCTGGTCTTGAGTTTCCAAGAAAAAGTGATATTGTAATTGATAGGTATTAAAGGATATGTATGTACTGTGTGGATGGATCAATACGAGAGGATGGTGTCCTCCTGATATGTTATCAAATACTTGAGATGAAAATACATAAGTACGCGGCATTTTATTCTCTTTGTCTTTCTTACACGCACACACCCACCCATATATATACAGTATATATATATATATATATATATATATATATATATATATATATATATATATATATATATATATATACACACATAAATATCTTAATCCTCTGTTACCAACGGGATGCGTTGGGCATCAATAAAGTCACGCCATATATCTCTTTCATGTTCCATCTCTCTTAAGTTTAAGCCGATTCTCAGATCCAACCTTCCTCTGCTTCGTCATCAGCAATGTTTC
>NC_090739.1:20918511-20921011 GCF_036898095.1 Palaemon carinicauda
ATATATATATATATATATATATATATATATAATATACACACATAGATATAGATATATTTATTTATGTAACGTATAATACATATATCTATCTATCTATATATATGTATATACATATATATGTATGTATATGTATCTATATATATATATATATATATATATATATATATATATATATATATATATATATATATATATATATGTGTGTGTGTGTGTGTGTGTGTGCGCGTGCTCGCGTGCACATGTATGACTTTATTATAGTTTATAAAAAAAACTCTGTTAATAATAATATCATTTTTGGGGTGGTCGATCTACTTTGTGGTTTCATGCAAGTGTTTGGTTAATTCAAGAATTTTGATATTGAAATGTTCGGGGAAATAGACATATTTATGCTATATAAAACTATGCATGGTAGCCTTTAGCACGTAGGCTTTTTTTAGGTGATTTTCATATGAATACAGCACATGTGCTGTGTCTGTATCCCAATAATAGTTTGAAAATTGCTATTTTCAAATGTTTTATTCCGTCTTTCCTTGTTATAATGCTATTGTTATTTTTATATTTTATATTTACCTATTTGAGTCAAATTATTGAAGAAGTTTTATGTAGAACTCTTATATATACTAAAGATATTTTTCCATATAAAGTATTTTTCAGATGTTTCTCTCTAATAGTAATATAATCTCTTTTAATCAGGAAATCTTGTATGATATGTGCCGACTTAAAATTCTTGTCTACAAATTACTGTTTTATGCAGTTTAATAATTTATCTTTTAAAAGATTCATCATACTTATTTTTTGTAACATGAAATGCCAGTTAAAGCTACACTGCATAATGTCTGTCCTTGATCATCATTTCTTGAAGACCACTTGTCTGGAAACATGACCATACATTATTCAACAAAAAACATCATCATCATATTTCTTGCATTCGAAAAGGATGAAATTCTCTCGTCCTTCTCTATACATGTTCACATCTTGAATCATTTACTGTCACAAAATCACTAACTCATTTTTTCTCCCCGCCCCTTCCCTGAGCCTGTGCTCGTTTTTAGACCTCCCCCCCTCCCTGCTCCCAAATGGTCCAAGATAATGAGGCCACTTACTGTCAAGACGATAGTTGATCGACAGAGTTGGCGGGGAGCGACGCAGGAAGCACTCGGCCGAGTCTTTAAATCCTTCTCCCTCCTTGGCCACGTCCAGAGGAGGAGAGGAAGAGGGGAGAGAGTTAGATACACGATTGTTGGTGGGAGAGGAAAGGAGATTCTTGTTGGTTCTTTTGTCACCAGGGGCGGTACCTAGAGCAGGAGGATTCGGTTTCTGTGAATTGTTTATGTTATTTTGGAACAATGTTTCATTCCTCGGCTCTTTGGAGTTGGCAGATTTTGTTTGTTCTTTTTGCGAGTATAAATTCTGTGAATTTTCTTCTTTGCTCGTCGATTTTTTTGATTTAAGCACAATGAAGGCAACCTTCGGGTTGCGTCGACTATATGGATCAACATACTTCAACCATGTTCGTAATAAAGGTGCGACGTCAATAACCACCTTTTGAGATAGATCTCGTTTTGGTGGTGATTCTGAATTTCCACCATTCCTCGAGGACGAGGTCCAAGAACTTTTATATGAATCTTTTTTTGTTTTGAGACACATGTCCGGTGTGGGATGAAACGTGGTGGCCGTAAGTATGGGATACTTAAGGAAACCAGTGTTTAAGGAATGGAAATATGAAACAAATCGAAGTTTGTGCCAGGGTGATGCTGAGGGATCATGCAGGTACTCTTCTTGTATACTTCGGTGGAGAGATCCCGGAAACAAATCATCCGAAATATTTGATGGAGAGTAGAATTCTTCATTGAGGGTTATAAGAGTCTGTAAATCAGTTTCCGTTCCATTTGATTCTCTGTAACAGATTCCATCATAAGAATCGTCTTCTTCTACTTCATCCCCATCTTTCCTCTCTCTTTTCACTACGACCTGGTGTTCTTTGTTTATGTGTTTCGATATCTTCTTACTTCCCACGTCTTTTGCGAGAGGTTCTCTTACCGGCGTGGAGGTGGTGTTAAGATTTGTCTCTCTTTTATCCTCCTTTCTATCATTAATATCGGAAAAAGTTTTAGGTTTCATTCCGCCAGGATGTTCAGATCTTCCCGGAGATGAGGCCCGGTGATGAGGAGAGGGTAAAGGAGAAATTGAAGAGGAGCCAGGGAAACTTTCTGATGAGAAACTCGCTATCGGGACAGAATGCCACATTCTACGTAGTTCCTCCACGGCTCTCCAAGCCGGAGCAACCTTCTCTTCTATTTTCTGTATATTTTTGCCTTTAGTGTCGGTTTTATTTGTCAATACGTGTATATCGCCCTGAGCCTCCGCTTCTTTGGCTAACAGAAAAACATGGTATCCGTATTGCTCTAGAATCTCATCATCCCGGCTATCAGGATCTTCTAGAAGGTGTCCATCTATCACAGCTACTGTTAATTGATTAGTCTGATTTTGTCCCTCATCA
>NC_090739.1:20926011-20928511 GCF_036898095.1 Palaemon carinicauda
GATACGGCGTCTAGGTTAGGTTAGGTGATGTTCTTTTGTTTGTTTCCTTTTTACAATGCATTTCAGTCATAGCTTTTGAAATTTTATACCAGGTCTGTCCCAACCAACTACAAAGGCTCCTATAATGGCATTATTAGACAGGACATAGAAGGAACTCTGGTAGCTAGTCAATTCAATCTCCTCCAGATTGACGAATCCATCTTGGCGTTGCTCGTTTCTGATAGGTCCTCTGTGGAGTATGAACGTTGTCTTGTTATGCAAGGCAGTCACCACTTGAGAATATATTCTTTGTTCCAACTCCGCGAAGTCATAAGCCATTTATTGGATTTTCTTCATTTCGTTTTACTCTGTTGTTTCTTTAACGCTTTGTCAGTGTCTTCTCAATTTCTCTTCATTGGGAGGTATTCATAAAAATGAAGGATATCCTTGTAAGCATAGGGTAGGAGTACAAGGTAATTCTCTGAAGCAAAAGGTAGAAGTATAAGCAAATCTTTCTTTCCATATTCATAATGATTACTTTTTACTTGCGAGGATATCCTCCAAGCAGAAGTAAAAGGTTGACTCGTGTTTCGGGAACGCTTAGTTACGTGTTGGAACTTGTAAGATTTAATTTGTGCTGTCAAGATAAGAAAGAGTTTAGTATTTATAATACGTATTTAATGCCCTGTTTTTACTTGTATTTAATTAAGTTTACGCATCAGAAAGAACACAGACGCCGCCGCGCCTTCCCCAAAGCCTCTTTGGCGACATCTATCCCCCACCCCTTGCATTAGAAGTTCTTTGACCTCTTTTTAGCTCCCCCACCCCTTGCGTTAGAAGTTCTTTGACCTCTTTTTAGCTCCCACACCCCTTGCATTAGAAGTTCTTTGACCTCTTTTTAGCTCCCCCACCCTTTGCATTAGAAGTTCTTTGACCTCTTTTTAGCTCCCACACCCCTTGCATTAGAAGTTCTTTGACCTCCTTTTAGCTCCCACACCCCTTGCATTAGAAGTTCTTTGACCTCTTTTTAGCTCCCACAACCCTTGCATTAGAAGTTCTTTGACCTCTTTTTAGCTCCCCCACCCCTTGCACTAGAAGTTCTTTGACCTCTTTTTAGCTTCCCCACCCCTTGCATTAGAAGTTCTTTGACCTCTTTTTAGCTCCCCTACCCCTTGCATTAGAAGTTCTTTGACCTCTTTTTAGCTTCCCCACCCCTTGCATGAGAATTTCTTTGACCTCTTTTTAGCTCCCCCACCCCTTGCATTAGAAGTTCTTTGACCTATTTTTAGCTCCCACACCCCTTGCATTAGAAGTTCTTTAACCTCTTTTTAGCTCCAACACCCCTTGCATTAGAAGTTATTTGACCTCTTTTTAGCTCCCACACCCCTTGCATTTGAAGTTCTTTGACCTCTTTTTAGCTTCCCCACCCCTTGCATTAGAAGTTATTTGACCTCTTTTTAGCTCCCACACCCCTTGCATTGGAAGTTCTTTGACCTCTTTTTAGCTCCCACACCCCTTGCATTAGAAGTTCTTTGACCTCTCTCTTTATCTCCCACACTTCTAGCATTAGAAGTTCTTTGACATATATTTCTAGGTTCCATACTTTTAGCATTAGAGGGTCTTCGATCTATATTTTGAGGTGCCTTACTTTTAGCATTAGAGGTTCTCTATTTTTAGGTGTCTTACTTCTGGCATTAGAGGCTCCTCTTCGCTGTTCTCTCCTGTCTTCTAGTTTTCAAGATCTTCTTTCATTAGATTATCTGTTTCTTTCGAGATTTCATGTCTCTTTTCCTTAGTTCGTCAGTGTCTTTCTAGATTTCAAAAGAGATTTCAGTGCCGCGAGTCCTCACTTCGTCAGATTCCTTAGGGAAATCGATGGCATTTATTCTTTACCTATCTGGGCAATGAGTAAAGAGACTATCGATTTCTCCGCATACACTATCATGCCAAAGTAAATGACGAACAACATTATATATTTACCAATGTCGTCTGGATATATCCTTACTTCAATGGCGAATTTTGGGACAAGTAAAGAAGAAATGAACAGTAATTCAACAAAAAATTTGAATTGGAATCAGCATTAGTGCTAGGTGGAAACTAGAAAAAAAGATAAAGGAAAACTATCAGACGGAAATATTCTAATAAAATAAAGATTGGAAATGTGGGTAAAATCCATGTTAGATAAAATAGAATTAGCAGAAATACATAAAACAATGAATAAACCAAAAATATAACACATAATTGAGGAAACACTAAAGAAAGGAAAAAGTATCGTAAATGGAAAGAAGACTTGGAAAAGGATGCCAACAGATGTTTGCTATAACGGATGAAAATAGAACCATTCTGCCTCCATCCTCATTCCCCGCAATCCGTTTTTGCACCGATACAAAGCCTTGTACTTTTTCCAAGAGTCTCCTTTGATAAGACATCGTCGCAAAAGCCCAAGCAAAGGATCCTTCAAGGCGCATACATTATGATCTTCAAAGCTCAGCTGCCAACGGAAGATCCCGTGTCTTTCTAT
>NC_090739.1:20936011-20966011 GCF_036898095.1 Palaemon carinicauda
TCTAAAAATGACATACTGAACATGTTAAATAGGTGCCCTGAATCTGGAGAGGTAATAGTAACAACTGCGCCGATGAGCAGCAGTGAGTGGCTGTAGAAGTCGTTGGTTGGGGTGCGAGCAAGTGGTGGATGATGGTTGGCTGTGTTGCCGCTCCGGCTCGTCACGGGGTAGGCGAGTGTGTCCTAGGTCATTCATAGGCGTGTGTGTCCTACGGCATTCATAGGCGAGTGTGTCCTACGGCATTCATAGGCGTGTGTGTCCTACGGCATTCATAGGCGAGTATATCTACGGCATTCATAGGCCTACGGCGTTCATAGGCGTGTATGTCCTACGGCATTCATAGGCGTGTATGTCCTATAGAATTCACGTCAGCTTCGGTTGAAGTTGAATAGGTGTCCTCTTCGTCACGAGTGGAGGCGTCGATGGAGGTTTTGAAGGTCATGAAGTGGCTGTCCATAAGGGCACAAAGTAGGTTCACCTCACGAAGAGAGCTGTCTGCGGCAGGTTGCAGGCGAGTGATACTGGTCATTTTCCCGAGGGTGAGCGAAGCCCTTTGGTCCCCCAACGGTTGTTGAGAGAGCTGAAAAGGCATTGCTATACGGGGGGCTGGCGACGGCGAGTACTGGTGCAGAAGGTATGCGTTGACGACGTCATAGTAACGGTGAGAGGCGGAGGGGGGATGGGGAGGCGGGAGGAGCGAGTCACTCCGGGGTCACCAATGTGACGGCGCCGAGAGAGGAGTTGTGAACTCAAAGGCAGATAGGAAACGACTGAGTTATATATTAAGGAACACTCTTCTTTATATACAAAACGGCAAGGCAACAGGACATGGCATGTTCAAGGGACAGACAAAGTTCAGAGCAAAACCGGAGACATGATCATTCAGGTTCTTTTTAGTGCGAGGGAAGAGCGCACATACAAGCATAATATATACAATAGGAATTATGTACAATTGTGTGACACACGGTTGGTACAGTGGTATTTGCTTAGTTTAGTAGACTATTCATGAGTTTTGACTTGGAGTTGTATATTTTGGGTGACCATTATTCTTATTAGAATTTTAGACAACGCTTTTAGAGAGCAATTTATAATCTTTTGTCAAGTTTTATATTTAATGTGACGTGTTTTATTACCGTTAGAGAAGAACAATTTTAGAATTTAAAAGATGTTTCAATGTTAATTAGTCTATAAAGTGATGCAATGATATTTTAAACGAAAGTCACTTTAATATCGCTATTTCAAGTAACTTCTCTAACTCTGAATGATAGGTCAACGACCAATTTACTATTGTCAAATTCCACCACTGACTCGTATGTAGAATTGCATCAGAGCTAAGAAATAACTTGATTTAATCTATCCTGGGGCTGATTTCAAGCCCTATACAAGATAAGTGATCTCAAGATAAAAATTCCCTTCAGTAAGATGTATTTTACCTCATCCAGAGCCTAGATGAATGACATGCCTCGTTGATATGTTTTACATTCAGTTCACTTTAATGGAAAATTTTCCATTTGAATATTTTCTTTTCATAATATGCACTTTTTTTTTTTTTTCAATTTAGTAATTTCATTAACGGATTAACCATGTGATTTTATATAAACGTCAGTTCTTTGTATTAGGTTTATAGGTTTACAGGTGTGTGTGTGTGTGTATGTGTGTGTGTGTCACTACAGGTCTTTCCAGAAAAGAAAACCACATGACATTCATCGTCACCTTTGCCTGTAAACGGCAGAATCAAAGACAAAGTCCTCAGCTGCCTCGTAAAGCGACGATGAACGCTAATAACTTTCTCTCTCTCTCTCTCAGGCACAAATACACACATATATATCTGTGTGTATGTATGTATAAATTTTATAAACTCTACCGTTTCTTAAGGTTAAATTGAAGGAGGACCATTTATCTTTCATGGAATGCGTTTGTCTAGACAGGTTCACTCTTCAATTCTGATTCGGGAAAGCTCAATATCCAGTAATTCTGAGTTAATATGGAATATGCAGATGTTCCACTCTTGATGATCGGATAAGAAAGATGGTAAATATGTGCATCCCTCTGAATGGGTTCTAAGCCTCTTTGGGTGGGCCCTGCAAGTAATTCTGTGATGCCAATTACAGAGATACAGAACGGAAAGGCTTTTGACTGTTCTCATCTCACTGAGATAGCAATTATTTCGAGCATATTGGACCTTTGATGAATTTACACCCATAAGCATTCTGATTTCAGTCGTAGGGAGCTTGTTGCGTCAAGTTAAGTTTTAATAGATGTTATAATGTATATACAAAATTGTAAAATATAATTTGTTAAGGAATATTTCTTTATAAAAGAAAAAAAATGTATGTTAAGAAAATTTAATTGTATTTTCATAATAAAAGAAAAAAAGGTGGTATGGTAACGTCATATTTTTTTTTTTTTTTTTTTTTTTTTATATTTCCTGTTTCATTGTCAAGGTTTATCTGAAATAGGGAATTTGAATTTATTCATCACATCCCCACAATGAATTTTGATTCACTGGAATTCATAACCATGATTAAAACAAGAGGATGCACATCATGGGAGTTGCATGGTTCATTTTTGTTTGTGCAATTAGTTTTTATTTTTCCCGTATCGTGTACCATTCACTTAATCCACAGTGTGTTATCATTAATTATGTTTATATTTTCAAGAGTAGTAGGTTGGCCAAGACACTAGCCACCTCTTGAGATAATACCGTTAGAGAGCTATTGGGTCCTTTGACTGGACAGGCATCCTTGTCTCTGGTTACGGCTAATTTTTCCTTTGCCTAAAACTTCTACCGAATGGTCTGACCTATTCTTTACATATTCTCCTCTGTCTTCATAAACCTGACAACGCCGAGATAACCAAACAATTCTTCGCTCAAGGGGTTAACTACTGTACTAAGTAATTGTTCAGTGGCTACTTTGCTCTTTAGCTATGGTAAGTAGTTCTTGTAGGAGAAAGACACTCCAAAATTAAACCATCGTTCTCCAGTCTTTGATAGTGCCATAGGCTCTGTACCATGGTCTTCCACTGTCTTGGGGTAGAGTTCTCTCGCTTGAGAATACACTCAGCCACACTTCTTATTCATCTTCCTCTTGTTTATATATATATATATATATATATATATATATATATATATATATATATATATATATATATATGAAACATTTATTTTAATGTTGTTACTGTTCTTGAAATATATCATTTTAATTGTTAATTACTTTTATTTTAATCATTTCCTCATTTCCATTCCTCATTGGGCTGTTTTCCTTGTTGGAGCCCTTGGGTATTTAGCATCCTGCTTTTCCAACTAGGGTTGTAGCTTAGCAAGTAATAATGATAATAATGATCTGACTGTGGCAGACTTGAAGTGCCGCTTCTTACACGGTGTGCTGTTTCCTCTTGTTGACCTGCTTTCTTCAAGATTTTGCAAAGGGCTCTTGTGTAATATTAAATTTCTTGCTGTTATAAACTTTGATATATTCAATATTGTTAACATGAAATCAACTCCTCTTGATTTCTGTACCAATCTTATCATTAATATATTTCATGGGTTTTATCCGTGGGATTCTCATTAACATGAATGAAGTAAACCTAGAAATATTTTCATGAAACTATAAGGTTCTTTATTTAAGGGATTTTTATAACCTAATACAAGTTTTTAATTCGCTGTCCCCCAGGTCACATAAAGCTAAGAATTCTGAAAATTGATTTTTCCTATCGTCAAACCAAAATTAATCTTCTGGAGTTTTGCATCTCATCTCATCTGAACCATAACAAATTTATTGTGGTCTTCATCAGAATCTCACGAGGACTCGAATATCGCCCTGATGTAATGGCTGGCTATATATATATATATATATATATATATATATATATATATATATATATATATATATATATATATATATATATATATATGTGTGTGTGTGTGTGTGTGTGTGTATGTCTCGTTCAGAGGCAATTCTAGACGCGTAATTACTCAGTTTCTCCCCATCCCTCGTGTCGAGGGAGTAGTCATACCCTGGTGAGAGGGGTTGTAGTTAGGAAAGGGGAGGGGTAGGAAGGATTGAATGTGTGTGTGTTTGTGTTTCTGTGTGCATATATTATCCAAATATTTAGCGTCATTTTATACGGGTAGTATATGCTAGTGTGTATATGTATATATACAGTCTATATATGTATATATATATATATATATATATATATATATATATATATATATATATATATATATATATATATATATAATATACTACATATATGATTATATATATATATGTATATATATAATGTTATACTATATATATATATATATATATATATATATATATATATGCACACACACACACACACACACACACATATATATATATATATATATATATATATATATATATATATATATATATATATATATATAGAGAGAGAGAGAGAGAGAGAAAGGTAGTACATACCTAGTGTACACACAAACTGATTTAGAAGGAAAAGAATTATTGTAACTAGAATTTCTTCATTTCTGCCTTGTTATCGTTATAATTTATTTAGAGCTACATTGAAATAAAACTTTCATCACAATTGTTGATAAATCTCTACATTCAAATTCCTTTAAAGTAGGAAACATACGTTTCCACGTAATTTCCTCAGAATGTTATTCGACTAATTTATGATAGAAGATGATCTTCCCTCAAAAGTTACATTATTCAAAAAGGAAATAAAATGAACGACGTTTCCAGCGGATTTTATTCCATAATGTATCAATGGTTTATGTAGATTTGGAGATAAATTATATTAATTGACGGAAATAGAATTGGTCTTTAGAATTGGAATTTAATGGAAGATTGTAGAAAGCAAATCAGACAATGGCAAGGTTAAATCAAATCGCATGAAATTACATTGAAAAATTCAGGCTATACATCAGTTTAGTGATATCAGTGTTACTGGATGGACATGAGTCGTGATATGACAATGAAACAATATCCAACAGGTTTTGTAGATTTGAAAACAAAACCCTCAGAAGAATATTGAGTTAAATGGCAGGAAAAGATTATAAATGTAACTATAAGAAAAATTACTCTCGAGTGCCATATGTGGATATGGTTCGGGTATGCTCTTCGCACTCCCTAAGAGAGATTAGTTCACCAAACATTTAATTTGGCTATAGAAGGCTCTAAGAGAGTAGAAAGACCCAGACCTACATGGCTGAAGAATATGAAGCGTGAAGCGGGAAATGATGAATGGAGAAGTATTGATTTAAAACTCAAGATAGAGACGACTGGCGAAATCTAACCGAGGCCCTTTGTGTCAATAGGCGTAAGAGAAGATGATGATGATGATGATGATATTACAAACTTTAAAATTCCCTTTCAAGTTTTAGGGAAGAGGAATTACCGCAATTCTTGTCTTAAGGTCAAGAATAGACCATAATCCTTTTGTAATAAAAGATAAGATAATTCTCTTGGAGTTATGACAAAAGCTGGGTAGTTCTCTAATTACGGAGAAGATGAAAACTTTTATAATGGACATTTTATGATTAAACCCAAAAGAAAGTTTTTTACGACTTCATGAGACCTTACTGAGATTATCAAGGGCTTAATGTCTTGCATTCGTAAAAGGTCATGTAAGGTGAAGAAGGCTATAAAATTAGTGAAGCATTTGAATATTTGTTCCTTCCGGTGTAGAAAATGTTTTGAGATTAATATAATGGCATTTCAGTATTTAAACCAAGTTCAGTGTACGTAACAGAGAAAAAATATAATGGCAGTTTTGTTCAATGGTATGAAGAGATTAAGCATAAAGCCAAGAGTCATGAGATGTCTCGAGAGAACATCATCCTATTTTAGAACCTATTGAATACACTACTCATCAGGATATTAATAAGAACTATATTGATGATAATATCATTACAGAAATCAAACGAGGTTGATTTCATGTCATCAATCTAAACTAAATAAAGAGTGTGTCATTGAGAGATTCTGATGTGCTTCAGATTTTATGATTATGTCAAAGGCATGCAATTCCTATTTGCCATTGACCGCATTTTCCACAGATCACTTCGGGAAAACCAAAAAGAATTCATTCTTCCCAAATGGCTTTCATCACTTCACAGTTCAGAGAATCAGCTCACTGCAGTATGAAAGCCGACAGTTCAATTGATTAAAAGTCATTTGTACATTTGCTAGTATTTTAAGATGAGGAAAATTCTCCTTTCTCTATTCATTATTTCTCTAACCAACCGCAGTGCTAATTTGTATATAGAAATTCCCATAGTTACTTGAGTTTTCACTGACTGAAACTATTGCAACTGTCGTGTAGTCATCATCATCGTCATCATCTCCTACGCCTATTAACGCAGAGAGCCTCGCTTAGATTTCACCAGTCGTCTCTATCTTGAGCTTTTAAATCAATACTCCGCCACTCATCATCTCCTACTTCAAGCTTCATAGTTCCCAGCCATGTAGGCCTGGGTCTTTTAATTCTTCTAGTGCTTTGTGGAGCCCAGTTAAAAGTTTGGTGAACTAATCTCATGGGGAGTGGGAAGAGCATGCGGAAACCATCTCCATCTGCCCCTCACCATGATCTCATCCACATGGCACTCGATTAATCTCTCTTATAGTTTCATTTCTAATCCTGCCCTGCCATTTGACTCCCAATATTCGTCTGAGGGTTTTTTCTCAAATCTACAAAATCTGTTGGATATTGTTTCATTGTCATACCATGACTCGTATCCATACAGTAGCACAGGTCTCACTAAACTGATATATAGCCTGATTTTTATATGTAATTCAAAGCTATTTGATTTCCAAGTTTTACTTAACCAAGCCATTGTCTGGTTTGCTTTTTTTCAATCTTTCATTACACTCAAATTCTAAAGATCCTGTATTAGAGATCATAGTTCTTAAATATTTAAATGATCCCACCTAATCAATCCTTTCTTCTTCCAATGATATTTCATTTTCCATTGCATATTCTGTTCTCATCATCTCTGTCTTTCTTCTATTTATTTTGAGCCCAACCTCCGTGTGATATTTCATGTATTCTGGTAAGCAAGCTTTGCAAGTCGTGTAGTACCTTCAGTATAATATCCCGAAGAAACCCAGTTCAGTTTACCAGTATTTTGATATAGCAAATTGATTGACGTTTCAGTAAAAATACATCACTTCCAATTTACGTCACAGGATTTTGGTCAGTGGAAATATTGGTCTATAACATTTCATTTCATACGATCTATAGAGTTTTTGAAATGTTCGCTGGAAAATAAGGAAGATATGATTAAGGAAATAGGTTTATTGGTAGTTTGTTATTAATTCTTTGTTATTAGAGAATGATTAAAATGAACAATAAATATTTTGAAGAAATATATTTGGGATAATTTCAAGGTTGCTGATGACGTGGATATTTCTGAATAGTTTTCTAATAAGTTCGAAAATACGCTTGATATGTTGCTTAAGAAAAGTTCTGTTGACGTTTTCAAGAACGGGACCTTTAGCCATTGAATTTTTTTTTTCTTTTTAGATCTTTTGGTTTAGACTTGTGAAAAATGTAAGGCGCCGATATAAGTGACTGGTTAGTTTGTTTATCATAATTTTAATAATTTTAATGGTAATAATTTTAATAATAATGATTTTATAAATTTTAATAACTTTGATCAAAATAATTTTAATAATAATGATTTTATAAATTTTAATAACTTTGATCAAAATAATTTTAATAATTTTACTAAGCCGGAAAGTGTCATGGCCCCTACCCCCAAATGAACGCAGTAATTGATTTTCATTGATATTCTAATTTGGTTTGTTATTTTACATGATTGTTCTATGAATTTCCTCAAGAAAAGGGTTTGGATAAATAATAAAGTAATGATAATTTTTTGTTAAACTATAAACACTATTGTCATGGTTTTCAATAACAAAAAATGAGAAATTTATTCTAGTGAAAGACATTCGTCATAAATAATTTACTAAAGGTTACTAATCTTTATGACAGTTTATACAATTATTACTTATAATACAATTGGTGATAGATATAAATGAGTTCGGATGAAGTCCTGAAAAAACTATCATAATTATATTCTGTAGTTTATTAATGTAGTAAAATCTGTAACTTTTTTAATATCAAGCATTCATGAATAACTGAAAAGACTTACAAATAGGCCACTTAAGGTCGTGGTGGATTAGACGGCTAGAACGATTTTTTTTTTCATTGCAGATTTAACACGTACGCGTGTGAGGTTACATAATCAAACTCTATTTGCTATTAAAAACCAGTGATTAGGGGATATGAATAATAAACACTAGAATTGTTTTTTTCTTTTAGGGATGAATGAATATTTTTGTGGTGCACTAATTGGCGATAAAGCTTAGGGAATCTTCAGATATAACGGCTGGACAGTTTCTCTTATATTCCTTTATATACTAAGATTTCTGAATTTCCTTTTACACATTAAGATAATCAATGAAACACTATACCGAATGTTTTTCATCTTACACATGTTTTTTTTAAATTAAGCATGATTGAGCATTTAGGTTATTAATTAAATGGGTGTTGTAAATTTTCTTAATATATCAGGCATATTTCGAAAATCGCAGTTGACATACAAATGATTTAACTGTTTCAGACGATTCTGTCAGATTTAAGTTAGGAACCGAGACTGTGGGGGAAAAAATGATAGAGAATTCTGAAAGGATAACTTATCGCTATAACTTACGGTTAACATTATGTTTAGCCTTTTCAAGAATTTTTTTTTCTAGTTTTATCGCTAATTTATATACGGGCTTACATTACAAGAAATCTTAATATTCATCATATTTTACTGTCCTCGAATGGTTCTCTTATTCGTTATAATTGTTTCTTAACCTTAACATTATCTTGAAATCCGTCTTAATAGGTTTGCTGAAGGTAATCATCTATTCCCTAGTTTGCAATTTGGTTTTCGTAAAGGCCTTGGAGCATGTGATACCCTTCTTACAATCTCCAATGCTCTACAGAAATCCCTTGATTGTGGTCAGGAAGTTCGTATGATTGTCATTGATTTTAGTGCTGCCTTTAACCGTGTTAATCACGAGGCCCTTGTTTTCAAACTGGAACAGTTGGGAGTGGGTGGGTCGTTTCTTAGCATTATTATTGATTTTTTTTAAGCAATAGGTCTCAAAGAGTTGTTGTTAATGGGGACCATAGTGAGTATAGGAATACGATATTAATTTTCATACTACCTGTATATTCACATGACATGCGGTTTGATCTAGAAAACAAGCTTGTTGCATATGCAGATGATGCCACTCTCTTTGCATCAATTCCATCCCCTGATTGTAGATCTGGGGCTGCTGAATCCCTTAATAGAGATCTAGCTAAAATTAGTGCATGGTGCAAATTATGGGGCATGAAGTTGAATCCTAACAAAACTGAAAGTATGATTGTAAGTAGGTCAAGGATAGTGGCTCATCAACATCCGGATCTCAGTATTGATAATGTTTCTTTAACTTTGTATGACTATTTTAGGTGTGATTCTCGACAGCAAATTTACTTTTGAGAAACACATTAGGGCTGTGTCTTCTTCAATTGCACAAAAAAATTGGCTTATTGAGAAGTCTTTCAAGATTTTCGGTGATCAATCTATTCTGAAGAAGTGTTTAAATTCTTTCATTCTACCTTGTTTCGAGTATTGTTCTTCTGTCTGGTCTTCAGCTGCTGATTCTCATCTTAATTTGTTGGACAGAAACTTACGGTCTATTAAATTTCTTATTCCTGATCTAGATATTAATCATTGGCACCGTCGCTCAATTAGTTCATTATGCATGTTGCATAAGATTTTTCATAACTCTGACCATCCTGTACATTCAGATCTTCCTGGACAATTCTATCCTGTTTGTAATACTAGGCAGGCAGTTAATTCTAATAGCCAGACCTTCTCCATCATGATTCTCAATACTACACAGTATTCTAGAAGTTTTATTCCAGCTGTGACCAAGTTGTGGAATGATCTTCCTAATCGGGTAGTTGAATCAGTAGAACTTCAAAAGTTCAAAGTTGCAGCAAATGTTTTTATGTTGAACAGGCTGACATAAGTCTTTTATAATTTATATATGACATATCTGTTTTGACGTTGTTACTGTTTTTAGAATGATTTATTGTTAATTGGTTTTCATCATTTATTTATTTCCCTATTTCCTTTCCTCACTGGGCTATTTATCCATATTGGAGCCCTTGGGCTTATAGCATCTTGCTATGGTTATAGCTTGGCTAGTAATAATAATGATAATAATAATAATAATAATAATAATAATAATAATAATAATAATAATAATAATACCGACAAATAAGTGACATTTTTTTTTTCAAAATGGCATAATTCATCTAACCATGTTCTTTATTACAATAGAGAACAAGTGTCTTGAGGAACACTTGATATTTGCTCCAGATTTCGTTTTTGTATAAAGAAGAGGTTGAAAATGTTTAAGGTTTACATAACTTTCTTACTACTCACACTCAGATTATTAGTATTTGGAAAATTGCATTAGTTGTGAACAGAAGATTATTTTGAATAGATTAAAAAGAATTTACTGTATCAGTTCCAGAGTAATAAAGCAGTATGATGAATTAATGTTTATAGAGAGAGAGAGAGAGAGAGAGAGAGAGAGAGAGAGAGAGAGAGAGAGAGAGAGAGAGAGAGAGAGAGAGAGAGAGAGAGAGAGAGAGAGAGAGAGAACTGTAATTAGACCTGGGGAAAAGTGAGATTAAGAGAAGTAAATATTACATAACTTAACATGTTAAACTTCCTAATATAATTTCTTGATTATGAGGCCTGTTGTATTGGGATTTTTTTTTTATTTATTTATTGGGTGAACTCAAAGATAGATTCTGGTGAATGGAAGAAGGTTCAGTGTCCATGGCAGACGCTAGGTTTTAGATTCTTCGTTATATTTGTAATTGGTAAATACTCAAATGAATTTAGTTAACAAAAAATACTCGGCCAATTTTCTTTACCGGGGTAATCATAGCTTAATTCCTAACTGCCTCCGGTACAAATGAACTTAGCTATTGTAACCCGTCTCCTGCAATTGCTTATATTGTCTCAAGCTTATTTGGCCTAGAGACATTAGTAACATATGAAAATCATAATTTTTTTAAAAGAAAATAACCTTTTCTGAGTCAAATGTCCTAGATTCAGTCTCTCCGTATTATATATATTGTTTCTCATACCTACCAATTTTTGCTTATTTCGCATCTCTTTGCTTCTTCCCAGTTGGTGAAGTTTGGATTTTTATTCTTTAATTATAGATTAATTTCACGTCGGGATATCGCATCAACACAATGACTCCTCGGTGTATCTCACGAACACAGCATATATATTCCAAAATTGTCGGGGTACTGAACTAATATAAAGGGTTTGTTTATTCCTGACTCGTTGGCATATTGTACAAACAAATCGAGTTTGTTTATTCCTGACTCATGGGATATCGCACTAACTTAGTGAATTTGTTTATTCCTGACTCGTCACGATATTGCACAAACACAGTGAGTAATTATTCTTGACTCTTCGTGATATTACACAAACACAGTGGGTTTGTTTATGTTTCTAACTTGTAGGGATATTGCACCAACACAGAGTGTTTGTTTATTCCTGACTCATCTGGATATGGGACAAACAAAGCGAGTTTCTTTATTCCTGACTCGTCGAGATATTGCAAACACACAGCAAGTTTGTTTATTCCGGACTCGTTGGGATATCGCACAAACACAACGAGTTTGTTTATATCTGACTCGTTGGTATATTGCACAAGCATAGCGAGTTTGTTATTCCTGACTCTTCGGGATATCACACAAACACAGAGAGTTTGTTTATTCCTGACCCGTCAGGATATTGCACAAATACAGCAAGTTTGTTTATTGAACTGGTTTGGATATCACAAATACAGCGAGTTTTTTTTTATTCTTGTCCCATCTGGATATCGCACAAACACGAGTGTGTCTATTCCAGACTCGCCCTGATAACACACAAACCGTGAGAATGTTTATTCCTGTCTCGTCGGGATATCGCACTGACAAGGCTAGGTTGTTTATTCCTGACTCTGCCAACTTGATCTTTAACCTAAGAGGCTCTTCATCTCGGGATCTTCCACTTTCCAGCAGAGTAGTATATACCATCAGCTTTATAACCACGAACACCGCAGGTTCTGTTTTCCACAGGAATTTTCAACCTATTTACTGTTATTTTTCTTTCTTATCTAATGTCCTTCGATGTTTTAGCTTGCGTAAATATTATCTGTTGTAAGATTAGTTTATGTTGATGTCTATATGATGTGTTTCATGTGATTAGTTTTCACAAAATATTTTATGCCTGCTGAAAATGTGTTTGATGAACTACCAGTCGTTTTGCGATTTAACCAATGGTTTATATCCACATTTTGTTTAATTAAGATTCTCATTCATTAATTAAGAAAGTATTTTCAGCATTGGTTATGTTATTTGACCACTTTTTCGTAGATTTTGTATTTTCATTATGTAACAGGATGATATAATAGGCTAGTAAATCAGATAGCATGAATGACATATGTCGTTTGAGCTTGTGTATCATTTTCAAAGATATGTGATTAATTTTCTCGTGTAATTCCGTAGTTATTGTAATTATGGTTCAAATATGGTTATCCTTATACAATTTCATTGTAGAATTAACAGTAAATCCATACGAACACTTAATACAAATATACCTGATTATTTAAAAACTTGTGATTATCGGGTGCTTTGTAGCTGTTTACAAATTGTTAGTGTATTGTCAAAAGGAATAATAGGATAAGTATTCTCTCAAAATATGTATATTTCAATAAATAATTCCGTTTGATATGTCTGATGCAAATATGTTAGATGCTATTAATAAAGAATACATTATGCATATACTGTAAGTGAATGCAAAAAAAAAACCTGCAGTAACATGTAAAATCCAGTGGGTTTTGTATGATATGAAAGATACTTTGCCCCAAACATGGAGTCGAAGAATAGGGTGAACTTGATTCCTGATTGTAACTCTAAAAAGAATTTACTCGTTAATTTTACGATGCATAAACATTATTCTTTCAATATATGTAGACGTTTGAATACATATCCACAAAGAAACACGAATACTGCCGACAAGAATGTAGACTTGCGTTAGTTTGGCAAAGAAAAAGGTTTGAATAGAAACGCACAAAGAGAAGTCGAGACACAAAAATCTGTTTTAATGGGCAAGGAACCCCTCTTGTATACATTACCATACATTTGCAGGGAGGTCTTTTAAAGGAATTGACCTTAGCAAATTAGTAAAAGTCAGGTTACCGCTGCTAACGTGGAACAATGAAACTACCTGCAAGAATGATTTTGATTTCTATACTCCTCTTGTTTTATATAAATAGACTGGCTAAATGATTTCTCCCATTAGAAAGACCAAGTAGAAAGAACCTGGGTTGTGCAATCGTTTACGTAGATTTATATAATTATTTTATTTTGACCTGAATCATCTTCCTATGATTTATCTCTCTACCTTCTATGGCAGACGACTATTTTGTATCCACATACATTTTGCTTGTTAATGCTATCTATTTGTTGAAAGCAAAAACAAATTTAATAGTCTTTTCCAATAATGACTAACCTACTTCCGAGCAATTGTCATCATTTGTTTTCTGCTGTATATGGGTTGCTCGCGTTTGGGAGAATAGCTGCCAGTTTTATTGGATAAATATTAATCAAATTTTTCTATTATCTAAATTTAATTTTGGCCACTTAATTCTGCTCTTCCAAGTTTAAACTGTTTTTTATTCAGTGCTGTTCGCTTAGCTATGTAATCTACCATTAGTTTTGATATCGGTTATGCTATGTTGTTCATTTACAAAAAATATTGAAGGAATTATGCCTGTAAATATAAACCTATGACTGAATATTGACTCGAAATTCTCTCTCTCTCTCTCTCTCTCTCTCTCTCTCTCTCTCTCTCTCTCTCTCTCTCTCTCTCTCTCTCTCTCTCTTCTGACGTAAGACTGGTCATTAGCCTAAATCCCTTAAGATCAATACAATTATTAACAAAGACTTAAAGTTACACCAAGCACATCATAAAAAAAAAAAAAAAAAAACCAATAGGTTACATAAAGAGAAAATTAAAATACAGAAACAAAGACATTGTACTACATTTGTGCACATCACTAGTAAGACCCCATCTAGATTAAGGAGTCCAGGTCTGGCTCCAAATATTCAGCAGAAAATAGATAGACTGGAGGCAGTACAAGCAAGGGCCACCAAACTAGTACCAACACTAAAGCAATTTGGATATAGACGGAGAATGGAATGTTTAATCTTATTTGATCTACAAACTAGAAGAGTAAGGGGACACCTAATATAGGCATTAAAACTCCTAAATGAATAATTATTATAGACTACAATAATGTATTCTCGCTCAGCACAAATCAGTCCAGAGGTAACGGATGCATACTGGAATTGAAAAGATACGACACAATTCAATATGGTAATTTGTTTACATACAAAAGAGAAAATACGTGGAACAGACTTCCAGCGGATGTAATAAACAGTAACACGATAAACGAGTTCAAGAATAAGTTAGAGAATACCATAAAAGCTAAATTTTTAAGGTAAATCGCTCTACCCAAGGGCAAATGGAGTCTCCGCAGATGGACTAAAAAATACTTGTAACACACACACACACACACACACTCTCTCTCTCTCTCTCTCTCTCTCTCTCTCTCTCTCTCTCTCTCTCTCTCTCTCTCTCTCTCTCTCTCAGATTACGATCGAAATAGCCTTTCCTTGTGCTGAATTATTGTGTGACTTGTCAGTGATACACTGAATAGTTTAACCGAATGATATCACCGTTTGAGACTCCAGAGGAATAATTTTCCTTATGCATAAAAGCAAAACTAATTCATGATAGTTCATGAATGGATAAAGGGCCACAAACCTCTCAATACCGGGAAAGATATTTGAAAGGGACTGGTTTGGTTCAGCGTCCAATATGTCTGAATACTTAATAAATATTTATGGCAGTTGAATTAGGTAAGAAGTATGTTTTATAGTGAACATAGTTATATTCGTCTTGGTATATCTATGAAAGCAGTAACGTTTTATATAATGCAGAGAGTTTTCTTGGAAATTTATAAATGGAATTAGAATATTTGATGAAGTAAGATTTACTGTTTAACAGTAATAGAAATGGGGTAATAGAAGTTTGTCTGATAGTAGTAAAGGTGGATGAAAGTGTGTTTGATACAAACTTCAAAAGTTCAAACTTGCAGCAAGTGTTTTCATATTGAACAGGCTGACACAAGTCTCTTTTTATAGTTTATATGTGAAAGGTCTGTTTCAATGTTGTTACTGTTCTTAAAATGTTTTATTGTTTTAATGTTTTTACTGTTCCTAAAATATTTTATTTAAATTTTTCATTACTTATCATATAGTTTATTTATTTTTGTTTTTCCTTTCGAGGTGGGCTATTTTCCCTGTTGGATCCATTAGGCTTATAGCATCATGCTTTTCCAACTAGGGTAGTAGCTTAGCTAGTAACAATAATGATAATACAAGAGAAAACTATGCTGATGAGTACCGGGGACTCAAATCAAAATAGTAATTGACAGTTAGCCAGAAAATGTTAATCGAATAAATTAATTCCAGGAAGATGCAGACATGAATACTACTGTTATGCACGAAGTACTGGAAGTGTTACTTCATAGCTATTTAGAAGTGAAACATAAAAAGCTAAGTTGTTGGATAGGAGTAGGATTCAGAAGAGATAAAAACTGTACAGCTGAGATATACATCCAGTGAATTGGATGATAGACTGGTGTAGTTGAAGAAGTGACTGAAAATATATTCATGAATTTATTAAATTCCTTGTAAATGAATATTAAAAGAATTTAGGGTAGAGAATCCTACTAAGTCTGGTGGTCGAACTGTATATGCTGTCAAGAATACTATTAAGAGAAGATACAAGAGGAATATTGTGGAACTATCATAATAAACTCCCAGAAATTGATCAGGTAGTATACCAGAAACAGTAAAAGATGTAAGGCAGGAATATTCCTTATGGGGTCCTTTGATTGGCCAGACAGTACTACATAGGACCTTCTCTCTGGTTACGGTTCTTTCCCTTTGCCTACACAGACACCGAATAGTCTGGCCTATTCTTTACAGAGTTTCCTCTGTCCTCATACACCTGACAACACTGAGTTTGCCAAACAAGTCTTCTTCACCCAAGGGGTTTAACTACTGTACTGTAATTGTTCAGTGGCTACTTTCCTCTTGGTAAGTGTAGAAGAGACTCTTCAGCTATGGTAAGCAGCTCTTTTAGGAGAAGGACACTCCAAAATCAAACCATTGTTCTCGTCTTGGGTAGTGCCATAGCCTCTGTACCATGGTCTTCCACGTTTTTGAGTTAGAGTTCTCTTGCTCGAGTGTACACTCGGGAAAACTTCTATCTAGTTTCTCTTCCTCTTGTTTTGTTAAAGTTTTTATAGGTTTTATAGGAAATATTTATTTTAATGTTATTATACTTAAGATATTTTATTTTTCTTTATTTCCTTTCCTCACTGGGGTCCCTTGGCTTATAGCTTCCTACTTTTCCAACTAGGGTTGTAGCTTAGCATTTAATAATAATAATGTGAAAACTAGAATCCAGCAGTGTTATATCTTTCTTTGCTGTTTGTTAGTTTGACTTAAGCGTGATACTGGTTTCAATTGTCACTCACGAGTAGTAGAAGCAAGGGATAGGACAGTGTTTTAGAAACCGACATTATATACACATGATCATCACCCAAGCCAGGGTTCCATCCAACCTAGGACCAGGGAGGACCAGAAAATGTCTGTTGATGACTCAGCAGATGGACCTTTGAGTACATAAGCTCCTTCAAACATTTCCCCTTCCATAGTTTACAGGGACGGTGATGTCGAGGTCCTTGTGAAACCTTTATCGAGCTGCAAGCAGGGCTTGAACTTCCCGCCCAAGAATCGTAATTCAGAGACCTTAGCTACTAGACTGCCATTATCCTTAAGATTATATTTGAACACTACCCGTACAAGCTTAACAGCCAAATCAGCATAAGGTCCATCCCTTAATCAAGACTTGCTTAATTTTTATGGCATTGAGTAGATTAATTAAGTTTTAACCCCATTAAATAAAAATTTTAATAGGGGCGCAGAATAGGAATTCAGTGCCCTGGAATATCCTTTGCCTCTGAGGCTGGAAGTGTATGTACGAATTAAACAAATTAATATTTGCGTAAGATTCGTGTAAGCTTTGCGCTTCCTTAATTTTGAATGACGTAATTTATATGCTCTGGTGAAATCGGTAATCACCCTCCCAGAATTTTTATCTGTTTTTACTCTCTCTCTCTCTCTCTCTCTCTCTCTCTCTCTCTCTCTCTCTCTCTCTCTCTCTCATAATGCTGTTGTTCCTCCTCTTGTAAAAGTTTTCCAAAAGTGCAAGTTTGAATGCCAATGTCTTTGACCGTCGCATATCCTTGGTGCCCTTCAACAGAAAACTGCTTCTTAAACGGCCCCCTGAACCCTAAGAATATAGATGTGCTTCTGGTGAGGAGACTTGTAGCAAAACCAAGATGTTTCCTTTTTTATGTGGTAAGAATCCCCAGAGTTTCGTGTCACTTTTCTTTCGATATGGTTCTGAATGTGGCTGGTTTGATATTTCTAATAAACCTGATTATTTATTTAGATTGTCGACTAAAAATTCGTATGTAATAATTGTATCTTTAGAAAGACCTGGATACGCAAGAGGAAGACGATATCGTCTTTCAAATCAAAATGTTCAAAGGATTCTGAAAACTCAATATAAAAATGGACGATTAGAATAAAACTACAGGTACAAATATAATTTATTTTATTTAAATCAACGTTTATAACAAGAGGGATTTTCAGGATTTGATATGTGCTTTGACTTAATGCCATTTGTCGTTTGCGTGAAAAATTCACTTGAACACTCATTTTTTGAAGTTTTTTTCTATTCTGTCATAGAGCCTTTATAAATATGAAATACACATTAATTACTGTTGTGTGTGATAAATCTTATCACCATTGTAAACATGAATTAGGCAAGTCAAGTCATTCCTTATGCACGTTAGGAGACACTCGTGTATACAACCTGGTGCATATGCTATAATATAGAGAATACGTTAATAAAATTCAGCATGTTCACAAGGTACAGAATCAAAAATTCTGAAAGTGGAAGTTTGCTTTCTGTAGTTTTCAAGAGCAATGCCCAAAAATAGATATACAGCATGAAAAGAGAATTCTAACCTGTAGACGAAATGGAGTAGTTTAAGCATGGTGAAACCAATCATTCAACTCAGTTGAGAAGAATTGAAGGTTGAGAGCATACCCATTCACCAAAACGTGATCTGTCTGAAACGAATAAGCTCGATTTATATCGTAAATAGTCTCTTTTAAAGTAACCACATTCTACCATTTGAAAAGCAAATTTATCCAGATCAATTTTGTTATCCTTTAGTAACATTTATACTTCTAGAATATTATAAGTTATATTCCGGAATGATAAAGAATTGCATGAGAACATTGAAAAGAAAAATTTTCCGACTTCCCTGTTCCAAGATGTGCCTTGCTAACATCACAAATTTATTGTAACCTAATCTCTGTGAACATATCTATGCAAGTAAACAATCACATAGTTTTTATCTATTCGAACTGTTAATTTATCATTCAATCAATTATTTTAAAGACACTTTCTTTTCTTTGCCAAAAATATTTGAACAGCGAAAGGGAAAAAATTTTTTTTGGTGCATAAAGGCCCTTCTTCTCTGGAAATAGGCCTAAACATTGGTCTGGTTGTGTGTACCTCACGTAATCGCCATACAAGGTGTAATGCGTAGGAACCCACTTTCATTCTCCCTTTCATTGTTAATAAAGTTCTTTTATGATCCCGAAACGTGGACCGTGCCTAGATACACAAAAAAGTAGACTGGATACTCATTTATATTCAGGGCGCCAAACGTTTCTACTAGAATGTTACATTTGAAATCAAATCACGGAAATTCTTGCGATTTTTAAAAGCTTAGAGGTAGAGATGAGTGGTCTCTACTTTGCTTATATTCACGTTAATGTTGATCAATAGTAACTTATGCATGCACTTAACACACACACACACACTCACGCACACACACACACACAATCACACACACACATATATTTATTTATATATATATATATATATATATTATATATATATATATATATATATATATATATATATATATATATATATATGCTAGTTTGCTAGTTTTTGTAAAAACATTGTGCAATGAAATATATCAGAAACTCAGTAATGTAGATGTGAGTTGAATGCAAGAATTCTTATCACTGATCTAAAGACAATTATTACCAATTTTTTTTTGAAAAGTTCTCCATTGTTCCCCTATGTAATCTTGAAGCGGTAGTTTTTATTCTTTACGCAATGCGTAGAAAATATCAAGCTTTTTTTTTTCAAGATTTATTTATTTATTTATTTAATTTTATTTTTTTTTGTCTTACTCGATGTTACTGTTTAATATAAAATGGCGCACTGTTACATAAAATATTTCTTTTATGTTTGGCTTGAGATTGTGGTATGAACATGGAATATATATATATATATATATATATATATATATATATATATATATATATATATATATATATATATATATATACATATATATACACATACATATGCATACAGTATATAAGCTCCTGGGCTTATTGCATCCAGCTTTTCCAACTAGCGTGGTAGCTTAGCGTGTAATAGTTATTTAGTGTGTAATAGTTATTTTGTGCTAACAGGTGTTGATTCATATAAAACCCAAGAAAAATACTGTCGCATTTATCCTTTAGCAGCTATGTCGTGGATTAACCTTCTGTGCAGTACAGCTTCCATAACATTATCTGCTTTTTACACTCGAGGCTCGTCAGCAGCAAATAGAATCCACCTACTTACGTTGCGCCAATTAATCCCATATTGCATGCACTGGTGCTCTTCCCAGATATCAACTCGCTTTCTTTCTAAGTTCTTGAATCCATTCCATCAACCGTTTTGAGGCTGTATTTTCTTTCTGCCCCCGGCACTATTGAATTACATACTCTTATTACTATCCTATTTTCATTCATTCTTTCCTCCTAACTGAATTTACAGACTAGAATCTAGATGAATGATATATATATATATATATATATATATATATATATATATGTGTGTGTGTGTGTGTATATTTATATATATATATATACAGTATATATATGTATATATATATATATATATATATATATATATATATATATATATATATATATATATATATATATATATATATATATATATATATATATATATATATATATATATATATATATATATATGTGTGTGTGTGTGTGTGTATATCATCATCTACTCCTATTGACGCAAAGGGCCTCGGTTAGATTTCGCCAGTCATCTCTGTCTTGAGTTTTTAATTCAATACTTCTCCATTCATCATCTCCTACTTCGCGCTTTATAGTCCTAAGCCATGTAGGTCTGGGCCTTCCAATTCTTCTAGTACCTTGTGGAGCCCAGTTAAACGTTTGGTGAACTAATCTCTCTTGGGGAGTGCGAAGAGCATGCCCAAACCATCTCCATCTACCCCTCATCATGATCTCATCCACATACGGTACTCAAGTAATCTCTCTTATAGTTTCATTTCTAATCCTGTACTGCCATTTAACTCCCAATATCGTTCTGAGGGCTTTATTCTCAAATCTACTAAATCTATTGGAGATTTTTTCATTGTCATACCATGACTCATGTCCATAGAGTAACACCGATCTTACTAAACTGATATATAGCCTGATTTTTATATGAAGTTTTGGGCAATTTGATTTCCAAATTTTACTTAACCTAGCCATTGTCTGATTTGCTTTTTTCAATCTTTCACTGTATTGGAGACCATTGTCCCTAAATACTTGAATGATTCTACCTCATTAATCCTTTCTCCTTCCAATGATATTTTATCTTCCATTACCTACTCCGTTCTCATCATCTCTGTCTTTCTTCTATTTATCTTTAGCCCCACCTCGTGTGATATTTCATGCATTCTGGTAAGCAAGCATTGCAAATCCTGTGGTGATCTGCTAAGAAGGACAGCAGCATCAGCATACTCTGGGTCTGCTAAATTTTTATTACCAATCCAGTCCAATCCTTCTCCACCATCTCTGACTGTTCTAAACATTACAAAGTCCATGAGGAGGATAAACGACATAGGTGACAACAAATTCCATTGGAGTATTCCGCTGTTCACTGGAAACTCACTTGATAAGACTCCATTAACATTAACTTTGCACTCGCTATGCTCATGAACAGACTTAGTCAAATTTACATATTTAAGAGGAATTCCATAATAACGCAGGACTCTCCACAAAATTGGCCGGTGCACACTATCAAAGGCTTTTTCATAGTCCACAACTACCATCAAAAGGGTATTTCTATATTCTACGCAATGCTGTACCACCTGTCTCAAAATGAAAATTTGGTCAGTGCAACTTCTACCTTTTCTAAATCATGCTTGTTCATCTCAGGTTTTCATCGATCTTTCTCTCCAGTCTCTTAAGAATAAGCATACTATATATTTTCATAACAACTGACGTAAGTGTTATGCCTATGTAATAATTGCAATCAGTCAGGTCTCCATTTTTAGCTATTTTCACCAACACTCCTATATCCCATTCAACAGGTATTGCCTCTTCATGCCACATTCTACAAAATAATCTTGTAAGTAGTCTTGGATTCACTTAATTTTCGGCCAGTATCATCTCGGCAGTTATTCCATCGTATCCAGGGGCTTTCCATCTCTTGACTATTTTAATGATAGCTTCGACTTCAAACACACTGAATTCAATCATGGGCACATCAAGGTCTTCATCAGTTTCAGGTATATCAATCAAATTATTCCCTTCATATGTCCTATTCATAACCTCACTAAAGTGTTCCATCCGACGTTGTCTTTCTTCATCTTCTGTTATAACAGAGCCATCTCTCTTTTTGATGGGTATATGCTTCTTCTTCTTTGTCCCAGTCGAGATTTCATTAATAATTCTATGAGCAAGTCTTACACCATAGCCACTTCCTGAATTCATAGCTTTGTCGGCCTCATCTGCTTTACTGTCTAAATACCCTCTCCAGTCATTCCTGGCTTTTCTTTTGACCTCGCTGTCAATACTGGAATACTTAGCATGCTCTAACTTGTAATTTTCATTACTTCCTCGAAAACTTTCAATAATCAATATCTGTCTGTGTCTCCTTTTTTATAGTATCCCAAGTATCATTCGATATCCATGACTTTCTCCTTGTAACTGTTTTTCTCAAGACTTCACTACCAACTGACTGATATATGTTCTTAGTATCACACCATTCTTCATTAATCTTAAAATCTCTTAAGATTGCAAATCGATTCCTACATTCAATTGCACATGTTTCTCTGTGCTCTTCCTCTAGAAGCTTAGTTGTATCAAACCTAGGTATTCTATCTATCTTTCTGTTGGGTGTTTTCAGTTTTAATTTCAGTGTGGCAATGAGGAGCTGGTGATCACTACCAATATCTGCACCTCTATAGCTTCTAACATTTCTCTGAGTCCTCCTTCTCTCTTTATGAATGGCAATGTGATCTATCTGATTTTTGTAATTGCCACATGGTGAAGTCCATGTATACTTGTGGATATTCTTATGTTAGAACAGAGTACCTCCAATGACAAGATTGTTTGCTGAACAGAAACTTATGAAATGTGCTTCATTTTCATTTGCAACTTCGCCAAGACCCTCGACACCTATCACATATTCTATCCCTTGATTATTTCTTCCAACTTTAGCATTGAAGTCGCCAATCACAATTTTCATATCTCTCTCAGGGATCTCATCTATTATCGTCTGCAGTTCTTCGTAGTATTCATCTTTCCTTTCTTCAGGGGAATCATTTGTTGGGGCATACCAAACTATAATGCTCACATTGCACTGCTTTGATTTGAACTTTGCTAGTAACAATCTACTATTTACAGCTCTCTACTCGGTTAATGCTTTTTCTGCTCTTAGTGTCATCATTATTCCTACCCCTTCTCTTCCATCTCCATCTGATCTTCCTGAGTAAATATATATATTCCCTTGGTCTAAAGTTTCCATACCAATCCCCTTACAACGTGTTTCACTTAGGACCAAGATATCCAAACTATATTTCATAAATTCACTCTCCACTTGCTGTAACTTCCCAATCTGATTCATGGTTCTAACATTCAAAATTACCTATTTTAAATTTGTCTTTAGTATTTATAAACCGGGAGATTCTTAGTACCCCGCTCTACGCCCAGAACTGGGGGCCATTCTTTCATCTTCTCTATCCATGACTGACTAAATCCATAGAGCATTCATTGGCTAGATACATCAAAGGATAGCCAGTTCCTTGTGATTCGCAGTGCGTATCTAACTAAGGCAAGTGACCCCTGCCAGTCCATACTAATTCTAGTAAGATTAACCGCCAGGCATCAGGAGTAGAAGCCGATGAGACCGTTTGTCCATCGCCTTAAACCCATTCGTCACCCTGCTGCCAAAGCTCCCATTACTCCACCAAGTTGCTCATCCGCTTATACGAGTATAACCGTTGGCAAACATGGATTGCTAAGATATACCGCCTAGCACAGTATATATATATATATATATATATATATATATATATATATATATATACATATATATATATATATATATATATATATATATATATATATATATATATATATATATATACTGTGTATATATACATACACTGATATTTTTTATATTTACTCATGTTTTCATATATTCATATTAGCCATAGGAACCTCTAAATATTTAATTCGCTCTGCCTCGGGATCAGAGACTCAAGGGGGAACTAACTTTATGATATTAGCTTCTGGTCGGCCCGGATTCGAACCTCAGTTTCGATTTGGTCCGGGTTCGGATCCTTGGCTCACCAGAAGCTATTATTATAAAGTTAATTCCCCCTTGGGTGTGTGGTCCCGAGGTAGAGCAAATACGATATTAAGAGGTATTTATGGCTTATATATATATATATATATATATATATATATATATATATATATATATATATATATATTTATATAGTGTATAAAATTGTAGATACTTATATGTGCATGTATTGATAGAAATACGCCTTAACTGAGAGTATCTTCAAATTCAAATCTATTAGTCTCCAATTCCTTTTGAGTGTATTATGGTCAAATCTTTATACTCTGCCGAAAAGCTCAACGCTGCTCCAGCCCTTATTTGTACAATCTCCATTTTCCCGAGCCTTATCTTCTCTCTCTCTCTCTCTCTCTCTCTCTCTCTCTCTCTCTCTCTCTCTCTCTCTCTCTCTCTCTCTCTCTCTCTCTAACGGTGCCGAGAGAATTGGCCAACCAGACTTTTTTTTTTTTTTTGAATTGTGGTTAAGCTAAACCGCATCCAAATGCCTTTCTCTGCTTTTAATTGCTTAAGTTTCTGTGACCACTGAAATGTATATACATATTCACAGAAAGAGTGTCTATTATCCCTTTGATATTTCGCGAGTATTTATATTGTTAATTTTTCCCTATTTTGTTAAAATTTCAGATACTGATGCGGTATTTTTGTATCTTACCTTGTACCTCCCTGGGAGCTCCATTTCAATAATATATGATTTAACTAGCTAATTATTTCCTAACCCTAAAGCCAAATAAAACTACCATTTTTTTAGGATGGGGTCAATTAATATAAATTTAATCAAACTTACCAAGTTTAGCTGCTAAGAAGTTCGAAACAACAAACAAACAAGAAAATAAGAACTGAGAAAGGAGTTGATTTCTCCGGGTTTCAATTTCCTTTTAAGCCCCACAACCGGGACTTTTCTAAAGTAGTTTTAGGAATATTTATGGGGTCTAACTCCTTACAATTTTACTGCTACGCAGAAAATCTAAGTTTATAAGGGGATTTTATAGGAACCTCATCTCATCAGTAGTAATTGGAAGTCTATCCAATATTCTGTTACTACCCATTTATATATATTATATATATATATATATATATATATATATATATATATATATATATATATATATATATATATATATATATATATGTATATATATATGTATATATATGCTGTATACATATAAAGTGTTTGTGTGTGAATCTGTGTGTTTATTTATGCGTATTTATATATAACATGCATATATTATGTGTATATATATATATATATATATATATATATATATATATATATATATATATATATATATATATATATATATATATATATAGTTTGAGCATGCCCTCCCCAAGAGAGATTGCTCACCAAACGTTTAACTGGGTTTCACAAGGAAAGGAAGAGTTGGAAGACCCAGGCCTACATAGCTGAAAACTATGAAGCGTAAAGTGGTAGATGATGAGTGCAGAAGTATTGAATTAAAAGCTCAAGATAGAGACGACTGGCGAAATATAACCCGAGGCCCTTTGCGTCAATAGGCTTAGGAGGAGATGATGATGACATATATCAAACAAATTAATCCATTTTAAGGTGATTATATATTGAAACTCCAAGAATTAGTTATATGAATTATTTTACAACGTATTTTAGGAAAATGCTTATTTGTCTTGTATTTTGAGTCATAACCAGAACTGTCATTTATTATATGGAGTAAAGTTGTTTACTTGTGTTGAAAATAATTATGAAAATTTTTATAAGTTTAACTGCCATGGACTATCGTTTAGGTGAACCCAATTATTCATAATATTACACGTGTTTTAATTTATATTTTAGACTTGGTTTGCTTTTATTTATGGTATGTACTTGTATAAAAGAGCACATTATTTCGTTCAACCCTTGGAAGATAAACTTTGATTCTCGCGCTTGTGTTCATAGTCTAAGCTCAAAAAAATATTGTCGTAGACAACGGTCATGGTTTCTCTGTTGGGAAAACATGAGTATTTTGAGGACATAAACTGGAATTTTCTGGCAAAAAAATAAATGAAATATGAAATATAGTTTACAGTGTTTATACGGATGTTCATACCTGAACTTACATGCATTTCACTAATATTCTTTTATGTATTCCAATCTCTTTACTATGGTCGATAGGAAAGAGAGGAAAAGGTTAGGGAGTGTTTTTCTACTTTTTCATAATAAAATTACTTCTCTATCTTTATGAGAGAGTAGAGTTTTCATATCCGTTTTAGAAGCTGTTATTTCCAGCCAGAAATTTTTTTCCCCTTTTTTTTTTACGTGTTTGGGAAATTCTATATTTCCATAGCTTTTGATATATCGGAACTACGATCAGGACAGCTGTGAATGTAAAATGATAACGAATCCTGATTATTGGAAATGCTGCTCTTCCCCACGAAAAAACAGTTCTTTTTTAATCTATTTTTGATAGACTTTGAAACCTTTGGAATTAAAAAGTACTAAAGGTAGTCAATCTTCTTTTGTTTCCCATAATCTACATATTGTTTCTATTTATTTTCATACTGTGATGGGAATAGAGCCATAATAAAATAGGTATGAGGAATTAGTTCACTCCTAATGATTATTAATAACTTATGCACACATTATTAAGACTACAATTATTGTAACCATTAACTATGTAGATTAAGATATACTCTCACCTTTACAGCTATTGATAATTTCTTTTTTTGTGTAATAAGAATATAAAATTTCAATCCCATTTTATATCTATTAGTGTCCTTGATGTCTGTAATAAGACCAAAGACCCACATCTATTTTGTTATATTCTAGAGTGATATTAACTTTAAAAAATGCTTCAAAGTAAATTTTACGATCAAAGAAAGGCTTTAATTTTTTAATTACTAGTTGGTTTACTATCATTTTATGTAATATTACTGACCGTATGACCATTAGTATGAATTGTTAATTGATTTGTTGATTAGTAAAAGTATTAATAGGTCGCAACTTTATATTGCTCCGCCCCCTTTGGATTTTTGAGAATTGGTTGTATATTTTGTTATAATAATATGTATGAAAGTAAATATAGCTTACATCGGAAATTAATTCTTTTTAATGATTATGACCGAAATTTATACGCAGGTTTGATATTTTGTATAAGCTTTGTTAAATAAAAGCATTAACCTTTACCATTTGATACTTTACTATTTTTGTATAAATGTATATGAAAGTTTATATATACAAATATCTATGTTTGGTTCAAATAGCTTCATTCTTATAGAAAAAATAATGACGTATGCATATATTTTCTAATCATTGCAAAATATTTTTTTGTATTTCATCATAAATGAATATTTGATTGGGTATTTTACAATGATAGTGGATTTCACCAAGAAAACCAGAGAAAGAATCCAAAAAGCTGTATGCAAATGGGTCATTACCCTCTGTTCTATATGGTTTGCCGAAAGTTCATAAGGATGGTTGATATAAGCTGCGTTTAAAACACTTTCCTATAAACTGGCTAAGTTTGTCATACCTATGTTTCAATATCTTGCAAATAACTGGTATGTAATATATATATATATATATATATATATATATATATATATATATATATATATATATATATATATATATATATATATATATATCCTCTATATAATTAAGAACAAGAGTCTGGCTTGTAGCATTCTGCTTTTCCAACTAGGGTTGTAGCTTACCAAGTAATAATAATAATAATAATAATAATAATAATAATAATATATATATGTGTATACATGTATACAATATATATATATATATATATATATATATATATATATATATATATATAATATATAAATATATATAGATATACATATATAAATATACATTATATATATATATATATATATATATATATATATATATATATATATATATATAGATAGATAGATAGATAGATAGATAGATAGATATATATTTCTTTCCTGTCACCCTTAGGGGGAGAGGGAGTATTTATACCCTGATGAGAGGGTAGTACCCCAAGAAGTACACTCGGAAACCACACTCCCACAAATTGCCGAACCAGCGGGTTGGAGTTAGTAAAGGAAGAGGGGGTGGGAAGGGTTGAATCTGTATGTGGGTGTAGATGTGCGTGCATATCTATCGAAATATTTAGACATCCATTTTGACTGCGCGGGTACACTAGTGTATATATATATATATATATATATATATATATATATATATATATATATATATATATATATATATATATATATACGTATAATATATATTTTCCTCCATTCTGGGTATTTTTCGTCACTGAGAAATGCTTCCTCCGAAGAGCTCCCCAGTGCCTCACTATGTCTTCAAGCATTTTCTTCCAACGTCTGCAGAGACCAAGGAAATAAATATAAAAATGTTTTCTCTCTCCAGGAAGGAAGCGACTCCATTATTGCGCGGGAGTGCTCTCCTCTCACATATCTGAATCAGTCACATTTGGAATTCAGTTTCATTGCGACTAACAAAAGGATTTGCGACGCTGATTAGGCAGTTACTTATACATAGTCATTACGCTTCAGAAACCCCTCCTCTCCATCCGTTGTTGTATACGGCTTTCATTCTGATTTTCGCTTCTTTTTCTAAAACAAAGGAAATTTAGAACATATGTGTAAGTGTGTTTTTTTTTATACGTGCACGAGTGCAGACTCTGTTATTGTCCTAGACGCTCGTCTTCTTATGATTGCTGCAATGAAATTTTAAGCTCAATTCAGGTTGATTTATAGTGGAATATATCCACATTGTCTTATTACATCGTAAATGATTTCTTTTTCTCTTTTATAGAGATAGGAAATGGCCTTATGACTCAAACTTCAGAAGTTCAAACTTGCAGCAAATGTTTTTTATGGTGAAGAAGCAGACGTAAGTCTCTCTTCATAGTTTATATATGACAGATCTATTTTAAAGTTATTACTGATCTTAAGATATTTTATATTTTTTTATTTATCACTTCTCATGTTATTTATTTCCACATTTTCTTTCTTCTCAGGAATACTTTCCCTGTTGGAGCCTTTGGGGCTTATAACGTCTTGCTTTTCCAAATAGGGTTGTAGTTTAGCTAGTAATGATAATAATAGCTCCATGAAATAAATAAATAATATTACATTTCTCGCATGGAACAATTTTGTAATCATGAATAAAAAAAATTCCTCTAATATACCCAAGTCAGGTTTATTTTCGATTGAATTTTATAACACCAAAGAGAATACACTGATCGGCTTTTTTCCTTGATGCATTTGGTGACATTTCTCGTAGGAATTTAACCTTCTTATACTAGTTAATAACAATTTAAATGTATTTCTTATAACTGATGCAAAGAAAAATACTGGCAGAAAATATTGTTCGATTATTCAACTTGCAATGAAAAATTACGGGAATGTCTCGAATGTTGATTTAAAATGACCTTATTTATTTTAGTGAATTTTTTAAAACCTTTTAAAATTTATTTTTCAGTTTTTTATTTTCATTTTTTTTTTTCTTACAGGAAGATGCTGATACACAAGTCTACTCCAAACCCCCTCTTCTGATAAGGTAAGTTTGAAGGACTATAGATATGAAGTATTCATGTTGCGTTTTTAAATATACAAGCAATGTATGAAAAGCTATGATAATGCCGGTAGTATTTGTGCTTGTCCATGTTTATATTGACACATAAGTAGATGCACATGATGTAATAGTTATTTTGAACAGTGTAAACAGTTTTATTGAAGATGTGTTGTTTTTGTACTTGTACATTTTGTGGTTTAGATTAGGTGGTTTTTTTTTTTTTTTTTTTTTTTTTTTGCTATTACTTACTTTCTTCATTGTTTTGATTATGTCCCTAATTCTTTTTATGTCACTTGGAGTATGCCGTTTAACTTTACGGTATTAAGGTCAACAAACATTGGGACAAATTTATTTAAAGGGGTAAAGATGTCTTGCAATTAAAGATGGTACAGTTAGAAGAATATTACATTTCTCCCGTAATTTCCGAAAACTTATTGCTATCCTGTTTCTA
>NC_090739.1:20971011-20978511 GCF_036898095.1 Palaemon carinicauda
TATCTTTTCTTGCAAAATAACCTTATCAGCAAGAAAAATGCCAAGTTCATTAGTTAGATATACGTTTAGCATCAGAATAGAAAGATTATTATACAAGTAATTTAAGCACTTTTATAAAGAAAGCAGGTTTCCGAAGACAACTTTATTATTTCGAGATGGAAAGGGAACATTCGTGAAATGGAGTATATATACGTATTGATTTTGTGTTGTTAACGTTATTCAGTCGTGTTTTCATTTTATATAAGCCTTACGAGACAGTAACATAACTTGGAATAGTTCGTGATGAATAGAGTCGTTTATTAATGTTATTATTATCTTAGTCTTCGTGTCGCATTTACGTATTGATGCTAGATTAACTGTTTACAATCTTGCAGATGGTGTTGTTATGGGCCATTATATATATTGCTATCGTCATTGTCATAGTTGCTGTAATTGCTACTTTTATCTTCGTAGTTCTGACAGTTGCCAAGGCAATTGTAAATATCATGATGGATGTCGACGGACACCTCCCCATTACTCTGGCATTCATGGAAATATTTGACCAAATTCGTTGCATAAGCGTATTAAATTGCCGCACCAGTCATCATTTATTAATTTTCCATATCAATAATGACATGTAATAACATTAATTTCAAATTCATAACAAGCTTTGCCTATAGAATCAAATAACCAGCTGTTTCATGTTGAATTCAGTAGAGGGTCACTGGGTTGGTACATCGTTATTTGCACCATTTCATTTAGATGTTCTCATAATAAAATGCTTCACCTTTATGTGAAATTATTAAGATGTGTTTTTCTGTTGAAACCAATACAACTTGGAGCAATGAAGTAATTTTAGAAGTCTATAACTGTGACAGTGCAAATTAATTTGTTTAAACTTCTGTTATTTTTTAAAGTGATATCCAACATTACTTAGTTTTGTGTCATGAGGTTATACAATAACACAAAATCAAGATATACGGAGATAATATTTTAAAGATAACTGAAATTCAAAGAAATTTGGTGTTTGCGCCAGTGTAGAAAAAGATGTCTGCTTTAAATTATTTTATTGCTCTCAAAATCGTTTTAGTGAAAAAACTATATATTCTTTAAAATTCACAAAACAGAGGGATTTATTCAACAAAATAAGAGGGTCTTGTCATCTCCATAGTTTTAAATTCTCTCTCTCTCTCTCTCTCTCTCTCTCTCTCTCTCTCTCTCTCTCTCTCTCTCTCTCTCTCTCTCTCTCTCTCATATATATATATATATACACTAAATACTAGGGATTCTCTTATAGTAATTACGATAAAGTTCCGCATTAAATTCAAAGAATTTCAATCTCTGTCTCCTCCCCTCACCGTTAATCTTCTTGTTAAATAATGATCATCTTTGGTTCCCAACTCAAATACATACTTGGATATAGAAAGACATTATTGTTCTTTTTATGGGTTGTGTTACCCTGATACTAAATGCACAAGCATAGTGAGTTTGTTATTCCTGACTCTTCGGGATATCACACAAACACAGAGAGTTTGTTTATTCCTGACCTGTCAGAATATTGCACAAATACAGAAAGTTTGTTTATTGAACTGGTTTGGATATCACAAACACAGCGAGTTTTTTTTTTTTTATTCTTGTCCCATCGGGATATCGCACAAACACAGTGAGTGTGTCTATTCCAGACTCGCCCTCATAACACAAACTGTGAGAATGTTTATTCCAGTCTCGTCGGGATATCGCACTGACAAGGCTAGGTTGTTTATTCCTGACTCTGCCAACTTGATCTTTAACCTAAGAGGCTCTTCATCTCGGGATCTTCCACTTTCCAGCAGAGTAGTATATAGCATCAGCTTTATAACCACGTACACCGCAGGTTCTGTCTTTCACAGGAATTTTCAACCTATTTAGCGTTATTTTTCTTTCTTATCCAATGTCCTTCAATGTTTTAGCTTGCGTAAATATTATCTGTTGTAAGATTAGTTTAGGTTGATGTCTATATAATGTGTTTCATGTGATTAGTTTTCACAAAATATTTTATGCCTGCTGAAAATGTTTTTGATGAACTACCAGTCGTTTGGCGATTTAACCAATGGTTTATATCCACATTCTGTTTAATTACGATTCTCATTCATTAATTAAGAAAGTATTTTCAGCATTGGTTATGTTATTTGACCAATTTTTCGTAGATTTTGTATTTTCATTATGTAACAGGATGATATAATAGGCGAGTAAATCAGATAGCATAAATGACATATGTCGTTTGAGCTTGTGTATCATTTTTAAAGATATGTGATTAATTTTCTCGTGTAATTCCGTACTTATTGTAATTAGGGTTCAAATATGGTTATCCTTATACAATTTCATTGTAGAATTAACAGTAAATCCATGCGAACACTTAATACAAATATACCTGATTATTTAAAAACTTGTGATTATCGGGTGCTTTGTAGCTGTTTACAAATTCTTAGTGTATTGTCAAAAGGAATAATAGGATAAGTATTCTCTCAAAATGTGTATATTTCAATAAATAATTCCTTTTGATATGGCTGATGCAAATATGCTAGATGCTATTAATAAAGAATATATTATGCATATACTGTAAGTGAATGCAAGAAAAAAAAAAAAACTGTAGTATCATGTAAAGTCCAGTGGGTTTTGTATGATATGAAAGATACTTTGCCCCAAACATGGAGTCAAAGGATAGGGTGAACTTGATTCCTGATTGTAACTCCAAAAAGAATTTTACTCGTCAATTTTACGATGCATAAACATTGTTCTTTCAATATATGTACACGTTTGAATACATATCCACAAAGAAACACGAATACTGCCGACAAGAATGTAGACTTGCGTTAGTTTGGCAAAGAAAAAGGTTTGAATAGAAACGCACAAAGAGAAGTCGAGACACAAAAATCTGTTTTAATGGGCAAGGAACCCCTCTTGTATACATTACCATACATTTGCAGGGAGGTCTTTTAAAGGAATTGACCTTAGCAAATTAGTAAAAGTCAGGTTACCGCTGCTAACGTGGAACAATGAAACTACCTGCAAGAATGATTTTGATTTCTATGCTCCTTTTGTTTTATATAAATAGACTGGCTAAATGATTTCTCCCATTAGAAAGACCAAGTAACTCATGGGAAAAGAACCTGGGTTGCGCAATCGTTTACGTAAATTTATATAATTATTTTATTTTGACCTGAATCATCTTCCTATGATTTATCTCTCTACTTTCTATGGCAGACGATCATTTTGTATCCACATACATTTTGCTTGTTAATGCTATCGATTTGTCGAAAGCAAAAACAAAATTAATAGTCTTTTCCAATAATGACTAACCTACTTCCGAGCAATGGTCATCATTTGTTTTCTGCTGTATATGGGTTGCTCGCGTTTGGGAGAATAGGTGCCAGTTTTATGGGATAAATATTAATCAAATTTTTCTATTATCTAAATTTAATTTTGGCCACTTAATTCTGCTCTTCCAAGTATAAACTGTTTTTTTTTTTTTCAGTGCTGTTCGCTTAGCTATGTAATCTACCATTAGTTTTGATATCGTTTATGCTATATTGTTCATTTACAAAAAATATTGAAGGAATTATGCCTGTAAATTTAAACCTATGACTGAATATTGACTCGAAATTCTCTCTCTCTCTCTCTCTCTCTCTCTCTCTCTCTCTCTCTCTCTCTCTCTCTCTCTCTCTCTCTCTCTCTCTCTCTCTCTGACGTAAGACTGGTCATTAGCCTAAATCCCTTAAGATCAATACAATTATTAACAAAGACTTAAAGTTACACCAAGCACAGCATAAAAAACAAACAAAAAACCAATAGGTTACATAAAGAGAAAATTAAAATACAGAAACAAAGACATTGTACTACATTTGTGCACATCACTAGTAAGACCCCATCTAGATTAAGGAGTCCAGGTCTGACTCCAGATATTCAGCAGAATATAGATAGACTGGAGTCAGTACAAGCTAGGGCCACCAAACTAGTACCAACACTAAGGCAATTTGGATATAGACGGAGAATGGAACTTTTAATCTTATTCGATCTAAAAACTAGAAGAGTAAGGGGACACCTAATATTGGCATTAAAACTCCTAAATGAATAATTATTATAGACTACAATAATGTATTCTCGCTCAGCACAAATCAGTCCAGAGGTAACAGATGCATACTGGAATTGAAAAGATACGACACAATTCAATATGGTAATTTGTTTACATACAAAAGAGAAAATACGTGGAACAGACTTCCAGCGGATGTAATAAACGATAAACGAGTTCAAGAATAAGTTAGAGAATACCATAAAAGCTAAATTTTAAAGCTAAATCGCTCTACCCAAGGGCAAATGGAGTCTCCGCAGATGGACTAAAAAATACTTTTAACACTCTCTCTCTCTCTCTCTCTCTCTCTCTCTCTCTCTCTCTCTCTCTCTCTCTCTCTCTCTCTCTCTCTCTCACAGATTACGATTGAAATGGCCTTTCCTTGTGCTGAATTATTGTGTGACTTGTCAGTGATACACTGAATAGTTTAACCGAATGATATCACCGTTTGAGACTCCAGAGGAATAATTTTCCTTATGCATAAAAGCAAAACTAATTCATGATAGTTCATGAATGGATAAAGGGCCACAAACCTCTCAATACCGGGAAAGATATTTGAAAGGGACTGGTTTGGTTCAGTGAGTCTGAATACTCAAAAATGGTTTAGTGAGTCTGAATACTTAATAAATATTTATGACAGTTGAATTAGGTAAGAAGTATGTTTTATAGTGCACATAGTTATATTCGTCTTGATATATCTATGAAAGCAGTAACGTTTTATATAATGCAGAGAGTTTGCTTGGTAATTTATAAATGGAATTAGAATATTTGATGAAGTAAGATTTAGGTAAGATAATGATTAAGATACTGTTTAACAGTAATAGAAATGGGGTAATTGAAGTTTGTCTGATAGTAGTAAAGGTGGATGAAAGTGTGTTTGATACAAACTTCAAAAGTTCAAACTTACAGCGAATGTTTTTATGTTGAACAGGCTGACACAAGTCTCTTTTTATAGTTTATATGTGAAAGATCTGTTTCAATGTTGTTACTGTTCTTAAAATATTTTATTGTTTTAATGTTGTTACTGTTCCTAAAATATTTTATTTAAATTTTTCATTACTTTTCATATGGTTTACTTATTTTTGTTTTTCCTTTCGAGTTGGGCTATTTTCCTTGTTGGATCCATTAGGCTTATAGCATCATGCTTTTCCAACTAGGGTAGTAGCTTAGCTAGTAACAATAATGATAATACAAGAGAAAACTATGCTGATGAGTACCGGGGACTCAAATGAAAATAGTAATTGACAGTTAGCCAGAAAATGTTAATCGAATAGATTAATTCCAGGAAGATCCAGACATGAATACTACCGTTATGCACGAAGTACTGGAAGTGTTACTTCATAGCTATTTAGAAGTAAAACATAAAAAGCTAAGTTGTTGGATAGGAGTAGGATTCAGAAGAGATAAAAACTGTACAGCTGAGATATACATCCAGTGAATTGGATGATAGACTGGTGTAGTTGAAGAAGTGACTGAAAATATATTCATGAATTTAATAAATTCCTTGTAAATGAATATTAAAAGAATTTAGGATAGAGAATCCTACTAAGTCTGGTGGTCGAACTGTATATGCTGTCAATAATACTATTAAGAGAAGATACAAGAGGAATATTGTGGAACTATCATAATAAACTGCCAGAAATTGATCAGGTAGTATACCAGAAACAGTAAGAGATGTAAGGCAGGAATATGCCTTATGGGGTCCTTTGACTGGCCAGACAGTACTACATAGGACCTTCTCTCTGGTTACGGTTCTTCCCCTTTGCCTACACAGACACCGAATAGTTTGGCCTATTCTTTACAGATTTTTCTCTGTCCTCATGCACCTGACAACACTGAGTTTGCCAAACAAATCTTCTTCACCCAAGGGGTTAACTACTGTACTGTAATTGTTCAGTGGCTACTTTCCTCTTGGTAAATGTAGAAGAGACTCTTCAGCTATGGTAAGCAGCTCTTCTAGGAGAAGGACACTCCAAAATCAAACCATTGTTTTCTAGTCTTGGGTAGTGCCATAGCCTCTGTACCATGGTCTTCCACTGTCTTGGGTTAGAGTTCCCTTGCTCGAGGGTACACTCGGGAACACTTCTATCTAGTTTCTTTTCCTCTTGTTTTGTTAAAGTTTTTATAGTTTTTATAGGAAATATTTATTTTAATGTTGTTATTATACTTAAAATATTTTCGTTTTCTTTATTTTCTTTCCTCACTGGGCTATTTTCCCTGTGGGGGTTCCTGGGCTTATAGCATCCTGCTTTTCCAACTAGGGTTGTAGCTTAGCATTTAATAATAATAATGTGAAAACTAGAATCCAGCAGTGTTATATCTTTCTTTGCTGTTTGCTAGTTTGACGTAAGTGTGATACTGGTTTCAATTGTCACTCACGAGTAGTAGAAGCAAGGGATAGGACAGTGATTTAGAAACCGACATTATATACACAAGATCAGCACCCAAGCCAGGGTTCCACCCAACCTAGGACCTGGGAGGACCAGAAAATGTCTGTTGATGACTCAGCAGATGGACCTTCGCGTACATAGGCTCCTTCAAAGCACTTCCCCTTCTATAGCTTACAGGGACGGTGATGTTGTGGGTCCTTGTGAAACCTTTATCGAGCTGTAAGCAGGGCTCGAACTTCCCGCCCAAGAATCGTAATTCAGAGACCTTAGCTACTAGACTGCCATTATCCTTAAGATTATATTTGAACACTACCCGTACAAGCTTAACAGCCAAATCAGCATAAGGTCCATCCCTTAATCAAGACTTCCTCAATTTTGATGGGATTGAGTAGATTAATTAAGTTTTAACCCCATTAAATACAATTTTAATAGGGGCGCCGAATAGGAATTCAGTGCCCTGGAATATCCTTTGCCTCTGAGGCTGGAAGTGTATGTACGAATTAAACAAATTAATATTTGCGTAAGATTCGTGTAAGCTTTGCGCTTCCTTAATTTTGTATGACGTAATTTATATGCACTGGTGAAATCGGTAATCACCCTCCCAGAATTTTTATGTTTTTACGCTCTCTCTCTCTCTCTCTCTCTCTCTCTCTCTCTCTCTCTCTCTCTCTCTCTCTCTCTCTCTCTCTCTCTCTCTCTCTCTATAATGCTGTTGTTCCTCCTCTTGTAAAAGTTTTCCAAAAGTGCCAGTTTGAATGCCAATGTCTTTGACCGTCGCATATCCTTGGTGCCCTTCAACAGAAAACTGCTTCTTAAACGGCCCCCTGAACCCTAAGAATATAGATGTGCTTCTGGTGAGGAGAATCGTAGCAAAACCCAGATGTTTCCTTTTTCATGTGGTAAGAATCGCTAGAGTTTCGTGTCGCTTTTCGTTCGATATGGTTCTGAATGTGGCTGGTTTGATATTTCTAATAAACCTAATTATTTATTTAGATTGTCGACTAAAAATTCGTATGTAATAAT
>NC_090739.1:20983511-21013511 GCF_036898095.1 Palaemon carinicauda
CATCGTATCCAGGGGCTTTCCATCTCTTTAGTTTTTTGAGGAGAGCTTCAACTTCAAACACACTGAATTCAATCATTGGCACATCGAGGTCTTCATCAGTTTCAGGTATATCAATCAAATTATTCCCTTCATATGTCCTATTCATAACCTCACTAAAGTGTTCCATCCGACGTTGTCTTTCTTTATCTTCTGTTATAACAGAGCCATCTCTCTTTCTGATGGGTATATGCTTCTTCTTCTTTGTCCCAGTCGAGATTTCATTAATAATTTTATGAGCGAGTCTTACACCATAGCCACTTCCTGAATTCATAGCTTTGTCGGCCTCATCTGCTTTACTGTCTAAATACTTTCTCCAGTCATTCCTGGCTTTTCTTTTGACCTCACTGTCAATACTGGAATACTTAGCATGCTCTAACTTGTAATTTTCATTACTTCCTCGAAAACTTTCAATAATCAATATCTGTCTGTCTCCTTTTTTATAGTATCCCAAGTATCATTCGATATCCATGACTTTCTCCTTGTAACTGTTTGTCTCAAGAATTCACTACCAACTGACTGATATATGTTCTTAGTATCACACCATTCTTCATTAATTGTCTGCTCTTCGTCTCTTAAAATCTCTTAAGATTGCAAATCAATTCCTACATTCAATTGCACATGTTTCTCTGTGCTCTTCCTCTAGAAGCTTAGTTGTATCAAACCTAGGTATTCTATCTATCTTTCTGTTGGGTGTTTTCAGTTTTAATTTCAGTGTGGCAATGAGGAGCTGGTGATCACTACCAATATCTGCACCTCTCTAGCTTCTTACATTTCTCTGAGTCCTCCTCCTCTCTTTATGAATGGCAATGTGATCTATCTGATTTTTGTAATTGCCCCATGGTGAAGTCAATGTATACTTGTGGATGTTCTTATGTTGGAACAGAGTACCTCCAATGACAAGATTGTTTGCTGAACAGAAACTTATGAAATGTGCTCCATTTTCATTTGCAACTTCGCCAAAACCTTCGACACCTATCACATTTTCTATCCCTTGATTATTTCTTCCAACTTTAGCGTTGAAGTCGCCAATCAAAATTTTCATATCTCTCTCAGGGATCTTATCTATTATCGTCTGCAGTTCTTCATAGTATTCATCTTTCCTTTCTTCAGGGGAATCATTTGTTGGGGCATAGCAAACTATAATGCTCACATTGCACTGCTTTAATTTGAACTTTGCTAGTAACAATCTACTATTTACAGCTCTCTACTTGGTTAATGCCTTTTCTGCTCTTGGTGTCATCATCATTCCTACCCCTTATCTTCCAGCTCCATCTGATCTCCCTGAGTAAATATATATATTCCCTTGGTCTAAAGTTTCCATACCAATCCCCTTACAACGTGTTTCACTTAGGACCAAGATATCCAAACTATATTTCATAAATTCACTCTCCACTTGCTGTAACTTCCCAATCTGATTCATGGTTCTAACATTCAAAATTACCTATTTTAAATTTGTCTTTAGTATTTATAAACCGGGAGATTCTTAGTACCCCGCTACTCCGGGGACTGGGGGCCATTCTTTCATCTTCTCTATCCATGACTGACTAAATCCATAGAGGATTCATTGGCTAGATACATCAAAGGATAGCCAGTTCCTTGTGATGTGCAGTGCCTATCTAACTAAGGCAAGTGACCCCTGCCAGTCCATACTAATTCTAGTAAGATTAACCGCCAGGCATCAGGAGTAGAAGCTTAAACCCATCCATCACCCTGCTGCCAGTAACTTCATCGAGATTTAGGGGGGCATTTCCTCCACACCCAAAGCTCTCATTACTTCACCAAGTTGCTCATCCGCTTATACGAGTATAACCGTTGGCAAACATGGATTGCTAGGATATATCGCCTAGCACAGTATATATATATATATATATATATATATATATATATATATATATATGTGTGTGTGTGTGTGTGTGTGTGTGTATATACATATATATATATATATATATATATATATATATATATATATACACACTGATATTTTTAATATTTACTCATGTTTTTCATATATATATTCATATAAGCCATAAGAACCTCTAAATATTTAATTCGCTCAGCCTCGGGATCAGTGACTCAAGGGGGAACTAACTTTATGATATTAGCTTCTGGTCGGCCCGGATTCGAACCTCAGTTTCGATTTGGTCCGGTTTCGGATCCTTGGCTTACCAGAAGCTATTATTATAAAGTTAATTCCCCCTTGCGCCTGTGGTCCCGAGGTAGAACAAATACGATATTAAGAGGTATTTATGGCATATATATATATATATATATATATATATATATATATATATATATATATAGTGTATAAAATTGTAGATACTTATATGTGCATGTATTGATAGAAATACGCCTTAACTGAGAGTATCTTCAAATTCAAATCCATTAGTCTCCAATTCCTTTTGAGTGTATTATGGTCAAATCTTTATACTCTGCCGAAAAGCTCAACGCTGCTCCAGCCCTTATTTGTACAATCTCCATTTTCCCGAGCCTTATCTTCTCTCTCTCTCTCTCTCTCTCTCTCTCTCTCTCTCTCTCTCTCTCTCTCTCTCTCTCTCTCTCTCTCTCCTTAACGGTGCCGAGAGAATTGGCCAACCAGACTTTTTTTTTTTTTTTTTTTTTTGAATTGTGGTTAAGCTAAACCGCATCCAAATGCCTTTCTCTGCTTTTAATTACTATAGTTTCTGTGACTACTGAAATGTATATACATATTCACAGAAAGTGTGTCTATTATCCCTTTGATATTTCTCGAGTATTTATATTGTTAATTTTTTCCCTTTTTTGATAAAATTTCAGATACTGATGCGGTATTTTTGTGTCTTACCTTGTACCTCCCTGGCAGCTCCATTTCAATAATATCATATGATTTAACTACCTAATTATTTCATATCCCTAAAGCCAAATAAAACTACCATTTTTATAGGATGGGGTCAATTAATATAAATTTAATCAAACTTACCAAGTTTAACTGCTAAGAAGTTCGAAACAACAAACAAACAAGAAAATAAGAACTGAGAAAGGAGTTGATTTCTCCGGGTTTCAATTTCCTTTTAAGCCCCACAACCGGGACTTTTCTAAAGTAGTTTTAGGAATATTTATGGGGTCTAACTCCTTACAATTTTACTGCTACGCAGAAAATCTAAGTTTATAAGGGGATTTTATAGGAACCTCATCTCATCAGTAGTAATTGGAAGTCTATCCAATATTCTGTTACTACCCATTTATATATATTTTATATATATATATATATATATATATATATATATATATATATATATATATATATATATATATGTATATATGTATATATATATGCTGTATACATATAAAGTGTTTGTGTGTGAATCTGTGTGTTTATTTATGCGTATTTATATATAAACATGCATATATTATGTATATATATATATATATATATATATATATATATATATATATATATATATATATATATATATATATATATATATATAGTTTGGGCATGCCCTCCCCAAGAGAGATTGGTTCACCAAACGTTTAACTAGGTTTCACAAGGAAAGGAAGAGTTGGAATTAAAAGCTCAAGATAGAGACGACTGACGAAATATAACCGAGGCCCTTTGCGTCAATAGGCGTAGGAGGAGATGATGATGACATATATCAAACAAATTAATCCATTTTAAGGTGATTACATATTGAAACTCCAAGAATTAGTTATATGAATTATTTTACAACGTATTTTAGGAAAATGCTTATTTGTCTTGTATTTTGAGTCATAACCAGAACTGTCATTTATTATATGGAGTAAAGTTGTTTACTTGTGTTGAAAATAATTATGAAAATGTTTATAAGTTTAACTGCCATGGACTATCGTTTAGGTGAAACCAATTATTCATAATATTACACGTGTTTTAATTTATACTTTAGACTTGGTTTGCTTTTATTTATGGTATGTACTTGTATGAAAGAGCACATTATTTCGTTCAACCCTTGGAAGATAGACTTTGATTCTCGCGCTTGTGTTCATAGTCTAAGCTCAAAAAAATATTGTCGTAGACAACGGTCATGGTTTCTCTGTTGGGAAAACATGATTTTGAGGACATAAACTGGAATTTTCTGGCAAAAAAATAAATGAAATATGAAATATAGTTTACAGTGTTTATACGGATGTTCATACCTGAACTTACTGCATTTCACTAATATTCTTTTATGTATTCCCATCTCTTTACTATGGTCGATAGGAAAGATAGGAAAAGGTTAGGGAGTGTTTTTCTAGTTTTTTTCAAAATAAAACTTCTTCTCTATCTTTATGTCGAGAGTAGAGTTTACATATCCGTTTTAGAAGCTGTTATTTCCAGCCAGAATTTTTTTTTTTTTTTTTTTTTTTTTGCGTGTTTGGGAAATCCTATATTTCCATAGCTTTTGATATATCGGAACTACGATCAGGACAGCTGTGAATGTAAAATGATAACGAATCCTGATTATTGGAAATGCTGCTCTTCCCCACCAAAAAACAGCTCATTTTTAGTTTAATCTATTTTTGATAGACTTTGAAACCTTTGGAATTAAAAAGTACTAAAGGTAGTCCATCTTCTTTTGTTTCCCATAAGCTGCATATTGTTTCTATTTATTTTCATACTGTGATGGGAATAGAGCCATAATAAAATAGATATGAGGAATTAGTTCACTCCTAATGATTATTAATAACTTATGCACACATTATTAAGACTACAATTATTGTAACCATTAACTACGTAGATGGTAGATTAAGATAGACTCTCACCTTTACAGCTATTAATAATTTGCTTTATTGTGTAATAAGAATTTAAAATTTCAATCCCATTTTATATCTATTAGTGTCCTTGATATCTGTAATAAGACCAAAGACCCACATCTATTTTGTTATATTCTAGAGTGATATTAATTTTTAAAAATGCTTCAAAGTAAATTTTACGATCAAAGAAAGGGTTTAAGTTTTTAATTACTAGTTGGTTTACTAGCATTTTACGTAATATTACTGACCGTATGACCATTAGTATGAATTATTAATTGATTTGCCAATTAGTAAAAGTATTAATAGGTCGCAACTTTATATTGCTCCGCCCCCATTTGGATTATTGAGAATTGGTTGTATATTTTGTTATAATAATATGTATGAAAGTAAATATAGCTTACATCGGAAATTAATTCTTTTTAATGATTATGACCGAAATTTATACGCAGGTTTGATATTTTGTATAAGCTTTGTTAAATAAAAGCATTAACCTTTACCATTTGATACTTTACTATTTTTGTATAAATGTATATGAAAGTTTACATGTGCAAATATCTATGTTTGGTTCAAATAGCTTCATTCTTATAGAAAAAATAATGACGTATGCATATATTTTCTAATCATTGCAAAATATGACTTTTTGTATTTCTTCATAAATGAATATTTGATTGGGTATTTTACAATGATAGTGGATTTCACCAAGAAAACCAGAGAAAGAATCCAAAAAGCTGTATGCAAATGGGTCATTACCCTCTGTCTGTTCTCTATGGTTTTCCGAAAGTTCATAAGGATGGTTGATATAAGCAGCGTTTAAAACACCTTCCTATAAACTGGCTAAGTTTGTCATACCTATGTTTCAATATCTTGCAAATAACTGGTATGTAATATATATATATATATATATATATATATATATATATATATATATATATCCTCTATATAATTAAGAACAAGAGTCTGGCTTGTAGCATTCTGCTTTTCCAACTAGGGTTGTAGCTTACCAAGTAATAATAATAATAATAATAATAATAATAATAATAATAATATATATATGTGTATACATGTATACAATATATATATATATATATATATATATATATATATATATATATATATATATATATATATAGATATACATATATAAATATACATTATATATATATATATATATATATATATATATATATATATATATATATATATATATAGATAGATAGATAGATAGATAGATAGATAGATATATATTTCTTTCCTGTCACCCTTAGGGGGGAGAGGGAGTATTTATACCCTGATGAGAGGGTAGTACCCCAAGAAGTACACTCGGAAACCACACTCCCACAAATTGCCGAACCAGCGGGTTGGAGTTAGTAAAGGAAGAGGGGGTGGGAAGGGTTGAATCTGTATGTGGGTGTAGATGTGCGTGCATATCTATCGAAATATTTAGACATCCATTTTGACTGCGCGGGTACACTAGTGTATATATATATATATATATATATATATATATATATATATATATATAAATATATATGTATATATATACACATATATATGTATATGTATATATATATATATATATATATATATATATATATATATATATATATATATATATATATACATACATACATATACACATACACGAATACATTTTTTCCTCCATTCAGGATATTTTTCGTCACTGAGAAATGCTTCCTCCGAAGAGCTCCCCAGTGCCTCACTATGTCTTCAAGCATTTTCTTCCAACGTCTGCAGAGACCAAGGAAATAAATATAAAAATGTTTTCTCTCTCCAGGAAGGAAGCGACTCCATTATTGCGCGGGAGTGCTCTCCTCTCACATATCTGAATCAGTCACATTTGGAATTCAGTTTCATTGCGACTAACAAAAGGATTTGCGACGCTGATTAGGCAGTTACTTATACATAGTCATTACGCTTCAGAAACCCCTCCTCTCCATCCGTTGTTGTATACGGCTTTCATTCTGATTTTCGCTTCTTTTTCTAAAACAAAGGAAATTTAGAACATATGTGTAAGTCTCTTTTATACGTGCACGAGTGCAGACTCTGTTATTGTCCTAGACGCTCGTCTTCTTATGATTGCTGCAATGAAATTCTAAGCTCAATTCAGGTTGATTTATAGTGGAATATATCCACATTGTCTTATTACATCGTAAATGATTTCTTTTTCTCTTTTATAGAGATAGGAAATGGCCTTATGACTCAAACTCCAGAAGTTCAAACTTGCAGCAAATTTTTTTTATGGTGAAGAAGCAGACGTAAGTCTCTCTTCATAGTTTATATATGACAGATCTATTTTAAAGTTATTACTGATCTTAAGATATTTTATATTTTTTTCATTTATCACTTCTCATGTTATTTATTTCCACATTTTCTTTCTTCTCAGGAATACTTTCCCTGTTGGAGCCTTTGGGGCTTATAACGTCTTGCTTTTCCAAATAGGGTTGTAGTTTAGCTAGTAATGATAATAATTGCTCCATGAAATAAGTAAATAATATTACATTTCTTGCAAGCAACAATTTTGTAATTATGAATGAAAAAAGTTCCACTAATATACCCAAGTCAGGTATATTTTCGATTGAATTTTATGACACCAAAGAGAATATACTGATCGGCTTTTTTCATTGATGCATTTGGTGACATTTCTCGTAGGAATTTAACCTTCTTTTACTAGTTAATAACAATTTAAATGTATTTCTATATCTGATGCAAAGAAAAATACTGGTAGAAAATATTGTTCGATTATTCAACTTGCAATGAAAAATTACGGGAATGTCTCGAATGTTGATTTAAAACGTTTCAAAATTTACTTTTCAGTTTTTTATTTTCATTTTTTTCTTACAGGAAGATGCTGATACACAAGTCTACTCCAAACCCCCTCGACTGATAAGGTAAGTTTGAAGGACTATAGACATAAAGTATTCATGTTGCGTTTTTAAATATACAAGCAATGTATGAAAAGCTATGATAATGCCGGTAGTATTTGTGCTTGTCCATGTTTATATTGACACATAAGTAGATGCACATGATGTAATATCTATTTTGAACGGTGTAAACAGTTTTATTGAAGATGTGTTGTTTTTGTACTCGTACATTTTGTGATTAGATTAGGTGTTTTTTTTTTTTTTTTTTTTTTTTTTTTTTTTTTTTTTTTTTTTTTTTTGCGATTACTTACTTTCTTCATTGTTTTGATTATGTCCCTAATTCTTTTTGTGTCACCTGGAGTATGCCGTTTAACTTTACGGTATTAAGTTCAACAAACATTGGGACAAATTTATTTAAAGGGGTAAAGATGTCTTGTAATTAAAGATGGTACAGTTAGAAGAATATTACATTTCTCCCGTAATTTCCGAAAACTTATTGCTATCCTGTTTCTATTTCGTTGAAGAGTGCTGTCAGGTAGCGTCATTAGTTTACTCGTTTTCTAAGTGATATGAAATGCATTATCCTTCAAAACAAAACTTAGGCAAAATCAGCAACCGGAAAGCAAATTTGTATATTTCTCCACACGCCATAAACACTTTTAGAGGGGTAGTAACGTCAAAACCCTTCTCATAGTACACTAGGTATTAAACGAAATTATAATTTCACCGCCGAGTTACAATCTCCCTTCCATTCCCTCTTTGGTGTTTGACAATAGAATTCTCGTTTTACCCAGGACCCACTCTACGTGAGTCTTGCTTTAACCGAACCGCTATTTTCACCATTAGTTAGTTTTATCAACTCCACGTTTTTAGTAGATTCTGGTATTCAAAGTAAGTTTATAATGACATGTTTTTCTTTATTCTTAGTGTAATTTGTCTCAATTTGTGTTGAAATTTGTGAAAAGTAACAAAATTATGCAGCGTATATCCGAAAACAAGTTTCTGTCCTTGACTTCGGCGGGTGTTGTTATTAAATTTAGATTTACCATCACGATACTTTATATCTATTTATTTAACATTATTTATTAACAAAACCTATATCTAAGGGAGAAATTTAGGTTAGTAAATAAGTTTTGATTCACATTACTTGGTAATCATTTGAAAACAATGAAGGTATTCGGACAAACATACTTCCGACCAATCAGCTATTAGGAAATTTTCCGAGCTAAAAGGGCACCCCTGCGAGTCGGTGCAAATATGCCTCGCTAAAAAAGATTGACTATTATTATTATTATTATTATTATTATTATTGTTATTATTAAATGCTAAGCTACAACCCTAGTTGGAAAAGCAGGATGCAATAAGCCGAGGGGCCCCAACAGAGAAAATAGCCAAGTGGGGAAAGGAAACATGGAAAAATAAAATATTTCAAGAATAGTAACAACATTAAAATAAAGATTTCTTATATAAACAATAAAAGTTTCAACAAAACAAGAGGGAGAGAAACTAGAGAAAACAGTGTGCCCGAGTGTACCCTCAAGCATGAGAACTCTAACCCAAGACAGTGGAATATGGTACAGAGGCTATAGCCTACCCTAGACTAGAGAACATTGGTTTGATTTTGGAGTGTCCTTCTCCTAGAAGAGCTGCTTACCATAGCTAAAGAGTCTCTTCTACCCTTACCAAGAGGAAAGTAGCCACTGACCAATTACATTGCCGTAGTTAACCCCTTGGGTGAAGAAGAATTGTTTGGTAATCTCAGTGTTGTCAGGTGTATGAGGATAGAGGAGAAGGTGTAAAGAGTAGGCCAGACTATTCGGTGTCTGTGTAGGCAAAGGGAAAGAACCGTAACCAGAGAGAAGGACCCAATGTAGTTCCATCTGGCCAGTCAAAGGACCCCCTAACTCTCTAGCGGTAGTATCTCAACGGGCGGGTGGTGCCCTGGCCAACCTAGGCTACTACCTATATAGTGCGTTGTGTTGCAGAATATGGAAGTACCAAGACAAAATAAGGAGACGAAGGATGAACTGATTGCTAGGGTTAAAATAATAAAGTAGGAAAAAGTCGTGTACATAAACTGGAAATTTCAGGTACTTTTTATTGATCATAGCACAAGTAATTGTGAATTTAGTGATTACAACCTGAAGTTGACTCTCTCTCTCTCTCTCTCTCTCTCTCTCTCTCTCTCTCTCTCTCTCTCTCTCTCTCTCTCTCTCTCTCTCTCCACAACCATTCGGCACCACTTACTCCAATCGTTCTTCAACTTCCTCCGAGATTTAGGAAATAGATGTGTTTACACTTTTTTTTTTTAAAGAAGTCTGGGGGCCATTTCCACGGAGTGTTTCGCCATGATATCAATGTAGCAGTAAACATTTTATGTCATTTTTCATCTAAAGAGGGTAAGTACTGTAGGCTTGCGATACGCCACGTTTCTATAAATTTTATTGTATTTTTGCCGCCATTGCTTCAGAGTAGTAACGGTACGTATGGGTAAATCTTATGACTGATTTAGAAGTTTACTATCCAAGTTAAAAGATCAGAGCAATTCCCTGTCGGCATTATTATTATTATTATTATTATTATTATTATTATTATTATTATTATTATTATTATTATTATTATTATTACTTGCTAAGCTGCAACCCTAATTGGAAAATCAGGATGCTATAAGCGCAAGGGCTCGAACAGGAAAATAGCCCAATGAGGAAAGGAAATAAAGAAATTAAGTACACGAGAAGTTTAAGAACAATAACTCTCCACGGGACCAATACGTAATATTTTTAGCCTATTATAGAGCCCTCCGAAAGATTTGTTCAAGGCAAAGTGGAAGATACTTTACATCCAAAATAGGGGTAGAGGTAAGTAAACCAAATAAAACAGTACATTTTGGGACCTAAGGACGATTACGCTCCCCAGTGCGCCACGCAGCGCACTCTGTAGGCTATACTTTCATTATTGGAACTTCTTATTGAAATTAATTAGACTAAAAATTTGTTCCATGCCATTGCACGGTGTTTAGAATATGCTTTTTTTAGAGACCAGCATATGAGGCTCGCGGTTAAAGCTGCTCCTTTTTTGGCCTATATAAATTTCAGCTAACACTTATGCTTTCGCAGCTTGGTCGGGTGTTGGCGAGTAACTGGGATGGAACTCTGGACCCTGAAGATGTGATATTGTTTTACATTGATATGCGCCAACCACTTACCTTATATTAATGATAAAATGAAGGGTATCGGATACCAGTAAAATAAAAGCAAGTGAGGTCTCAGTCTTAAAGGTGTGGAGCTGAACTCGAAATGAAAGTAAGAAAATAAAACAAAATAAGCTACTGGATAAAGTATAGCTCTGCTGTCCTCGATTTCCAATTAAGCCCGAACAGCGTGGGCTTACTGCAAATGGCTTTTAGGAATTATTGTTATTATCGCTTTCAGCTTTTTACTCCTTTACGGCAACTTGGTTGATGAAAGAAATCTGTGAATGTGGTGCGCTGTTCCCCTGTTGTTAATAGGGATTTCATAATGATTAAATTTACCTAATAGATTTAAATTCCGCAGCACAATTTTGTACTTTGTTATACATTGCAGATTCGTGTTCATGTTAGAAATGGTATTGCTTTCGGTTGATAAATTTTACATACTTTTAACATTGTATTTAACACATTTTTGGGGCGTCTTTTGTTCCGGATGTATAAGGTTGGAATATTTTGAGTAGTTTCCTTTTCAAGGTCTTATGTTCATAGTATACTGTACAGTAGAAGTTTGAGATTTTTTGGGAGATTTGGAAACCCAGAACAATTGATTTTGCTTAACGATATAAGATTCACTTTATTTTACGTTTCACTCATATGCCTGCTTTTCCTACATCTGGAAACTTGTTATTGAGAGTAATACTGTATCGTTATCGCCAAGAAGAAATAGAGATGAACATACATTTATTTGATTAGATATGTTTTTGATTTTTCTAATGATAAAAAATGGTGGTTGTACGATTGCGATATCCGCACGCTCTTAGCCTACAACACTTGATTTTATACTTACGAATAATGTAAAATTTTCTTGCTTCTAAGTTATGGACTTAAATGTAATATATATATATATATATATATATATATATATATATATATATATATATATATATATATATATATATATAGATAGATATATATCTATATATATATATCTATATATATATATATATATAGGCATATATATATATATAGATATATATATATATATATATATATATATATATATATATATATATATATATATATATATATATATATATATATATATATATATATATATATTGAAAATAAATAATTTATTTTGGCACTATGTCAAAGGCCTTATTGTAAGGTCCTCTCTTATTTAGCATAAGTATGCTGTACCCATCACTTTTATTGAGTTATCGACATAGGTAGTTCTCTATTGTTATCATTCAAACTGCTGCCATTTTCCTCCGATAATGAAGTGAACGGATCTTCATTTTGTCAATATTCTATTTTGAAAAGATATTGTAAATTCAATTTTGTTGAATTTAGTTTTGTGGTGATTGAGATAACCTAGTTCATAGGTTTATTGATATCTTTGAAATAACAAGATTTAAATACTTTGTTTGAAATTGGTGTTGCATTAATATTAATTTTTAATATATATCGAATGTAGAACTATTATTTTGTATTTTGTTATTATTTTGAATTACATTCAATTTATAGTTTGTGTGGCTATATTTTGTTAATTGAATAATGCTAAAAATACATTTCACTGTGTAACAGTTGAAAAATTATAAAAATAGAGTGGAATGAAATCAACGTTACCACTATGATGTTTATATTATATTCTAACCGAAGTGTATGGGCGTGTATGAAATACCCGAGCGTTACAAGTCTCGGGACGACGGTACCCACTCCTTTGTCCGACTGTCTCTTTCCTTGTCAGGTCTATATACTTCAAAACATTTCAAGTCAAACTTGTAGCCGTTTATAAAAGTAGACAGCCCGTCTATTCCCACCATCTGGCCATCAGGTTTCATCTACCTTGTGCAGACTTTGTCAAAAGATAAGGTGTTGGTTCCAAATATCCTAGAGTTTTTATTAAACTAAATCCATGTAGTTGACAACAATATTACTGAACTTTCAACCTTAACCACGGATTTCATAATGAAAATATGTGTAATCGGAATTATCTACATCTCTCAAACACTTCATGTCAGAAGGAAATTAAATGGTGCACTGAACTTTTAAACAGTCACAGTTCTAATATAGAGGAGTCAGTCAGTGTGGGACTTGTTTTACATTTTGTAGGCATCTAAGACTGTTTTATTAAAATTTGGCTTAAAATTTTTACAATGCAAGCTTAGTTCGAACAGATGTTTTTATTATGTGACCAATGAATTTAAATTTCGGGTATTTTTGTGGCACATGGGTTGGAGAAGAAAGTCTGGTATTAAAAAGAATAGCGAAGTTTGATTGTTGAAGCTATGTTTTTGCTCAATCTATCTTATCTTTCTTTTATTTTGATAAATTCATTGAAGTCAAATCCGGTAAGAATTCTTATTGGAAGAATTATCTTTTCTTGCAAAATAACCTTATCAGCAAGAAAAATGCCAAGTTCATTAGTTAGATATACGTTTAGCATCAGAATAGAAATATTATACAAGTAATTTAAGCACTGTTATAAAGAAAGCAGGTTTCTGAAGACAACTTTATTATTTCGAGATGGAAGGGGAACATTCGTGAAATGGAGTATGTATACGTATTGATTTTGGGTTGTTAACGTCATTCAGTCATGTTTTCATTTTATATAAGCCTTACGAGACAGTAACATAACTTGGAATAGTTCGTGATGAATAGAGTCGTTTATTAATGTTATTATTATCTTAGTCTTCGTGTCGCATTTACGTATTGATGCTAGATTAACTGTTTACAATCTTGCAGATGGTGTTGTTATGGGCCATTATATATATTGCTATCGTCATTGTCATAGTTGCTGTAATTGCTACTTTTATCTTCGTAGTTCTGACAGTTGCCAAGGCAATTGTAAATATCATGATGGATGTCGACGGACACCTCCCCATTACTCTGGCATTCATGGAAATATTTGACCAAATTCGTTGCATAAGCGTATTAAATTGCCGCACCAGTCATAATCCATTAATTTTCCATATCAGTAATGACATGTAATAACATTAATTTCAAATTCATAACAAGCTTTGCCTATAGAATCAAATAACCAGCTATTTCATGCAGTACCGCATGTTGAATTCAGTAGAGGGTCACTGGGTTGGTACATCGTTATTTGCACCATTTCATTTAGACTTTCTCAGGATAAAATGCTTCACCTTTATGTGAAATTATTAAGATAAGTTTTTCTGTTGAAACCAATACAACTTGGAGCAATGAAGTAATTTTAGAAGTCTATAGCTGTGACAGTGCAAATTAATTTGTTTAAACTTCTGTTATTTTTAAAGTGATACCCCACATTGTTTAGTTTTGTGTTATGAGGTTATACCTTAACACAAAATCAAGATATACGGAGATAATATTTTAAAGATAACTGAAATTCAAAGAAATTTGGTGTTTGCGCCAGTGTAGAAAAAGATGTCTGCTTTAAATTATTTTATTGCTCTCAAAATCGTTTTAGTGAAAAAAACTATATTTTTGAAAATTCACAGAGTGATTTTTTAAAATTTCTCTCTCTCTCTCTCTCTCTCTCTCTCTCTCTCTCTCTCTCTCTCTCTCTCTCTCTCTCTCTCTCTCTCTCTCTCTCTCTCTCTCATATATATATATATATATATATATATATATATATATATATATATATATATATACACTAAATACTAGGGATTCTCTTATAGTAATTACGATAAAGTTCCACATCATATTCAAAGAATTTCAATCTCCGTCTCCTCCCCTCACCGTTAATCTTCTTATTAAATAATGATCATCTTTGGTTCCCAACTCAAATACATACTTGGATATAGAAAAACATTATTGTTCTTTTTATGGCATGTGTTGCCCTGATACTAAATGATAAGTCACAGGAAACTTTATCGAAGTAAACTGTACGAAACACCTGACTTCCGATTCTCTTGTAAGTTCTTTATTTGATTTTCGTCTTCAGTGTCGATACGAATTTTCATATCAACCTAACCAAGATATAGATAAGCGATGATACTAGTCACAGAGAGTGAAGCGACGAAAATCTAAAAACTGTGATTGATTATATATAGATTATGTATATACATCCATAAGAAATTTTAACGATATTGTATATAGCCATACATCTATGCATTTGAAGTTATCAAAGATGTACAAGTATGACTATTAATGTTGCCCATACATGGAAAACATAAACCAAACAAGGGAATTATAGTAAATAACTGCTAAACTAAGACAAACTAAGAAAATAGTTAATACAACAGTGATGACTTTGGAAAAATAAGGCTGTAGTATAATACTTCATATTACTGCCTCTCTTGAAGTATCAAATATTAACATAAATAGCCCTGCTAGGAAACCTGCTCCACAATTCTCCAGCGAAAAAACTCTGCTACTTTGCAGTTTGAAATCTGACACTTGAACAGTTTATGGATTATGGATCTTGGCGCTCTGAAAAGCCAAGAATTTTCGACGCTCAGCCACTAGCGGAGATAACGGAAAATCCCAGTTGAAATGGAGCTTATGGCAGATTGCCAAACAGGATATCTTCTAACAGTGGTCCCAACCTTATTACTACGATAAGGAAAAGTAAAATTGTCATTTCAATATTTCTAAATTCTAAGGAGACTGCTGACACACAATCCATCAGAATGAAAATATTCCACATGTTCGAGGCATGTGGCAGTAATACTTCCAAGTGATGCCTCTTTTTGTATACGTATTTCTATTACTATTACTATTATTATTACTCTTATCTTTCTAAACTAAAAAAGAACGCATATACTTTACATTCCTTTCCTCTAATTGATTCTTTTCCATTTCTAAACAGACACTTTTTTCTGAGGGAGAGTGCTGTGAATATTCATAGCCATTTGGCGTCCTTAATGAGTGTATACCCGTTTTGAATAATGATGATAGGATAAAAGGCCATTTGCTTATAAGTCAAGGTTTTGCAGAAGAGAAAGCCCATACCTGAAAAAGATAAATCAAAGAGGATGGAATGGCAGATTTGTAAAGATATGTGTAGGGACGTTAACTTATAATCATTGGTATTGATATCGAATACAGCTCCAAGTAATTCGCTTCATTGGTGTACGATGATTTTTATTACTGTCCCTTAAACTAATTATCAATTACATCGGTAATAGTTCCAGGAATGACCTTTTCATAGTTCTACTGGAAAAGGAAGGAATACCTTCTGGCATTAGGACGTTCGACAACGTTACACCTAAACAAAATGTAGATACCACATATGGTATGTGAATCATTGGATTTTCTCACGCGGTGGTACATTTGGTTGGTACTTCCGTTAGTACACACCATGCGGTGCACTTATGCGTACTCGAGAGGCTAGCAGGGTTCTCCTACCTCTGTCCACACCCACATTTTGTCCTTGATCTTAACTCCAACTTCCTTTCTTCCGTCTTTCTGTACAAGCTCTTCAACTTTTATTTCAAAATGCAATTGTGAGGTTGTACCCACTCTTGCTCCGTGATGCTAGATGGCCCCCTAGCCCCGGCGTCGGACACGTGGCCCAATTTAGGAACGTGAATTCAGTAAATGCAATCGTAAATCATAATTCCCGTTGGGTGGAATAAAAGTCACTTACTAGCCTCCTGGCTAGTACAGCGGTAACACGTTCGCATAGCGTTTGCTTGGCAGCCGATCGATCCCAGCCCGGGAAAGTGAGTTTAAGCTGTTTACTGGGGAGGGCACTGCTGTGTTTGGATACCGCAAGATGTGGGGGGTTGGACATCTCCGGCTGATGTCCTGGTGCGCATCTATTCAGATGATACTGGAACTGAAACCAGGAACCTTTACCTTTTAAGAAACTCGGGTATAATGGATGAAAATTTTATTTATCGTAGGTTTTAAGTTCTAGTATATTTTTTATCAATTAGATTTAATATATATATATGTATATATATATATATATATATATATATATATATAAATGTATATATATATATATATATATATATATATATATATATATATAATCTATTCCGGCAAGCTCTTTAAAAAAAAAAACATTAGTAATAATGAGACAAAGAATCTCAAGGTGTGTGAAGGTAAAAACCTTAGAATAAGATCTTACTTTTACGATAGCATTAGATGTCTCTTCTTTCAAACCCAGTAAAAAATATAGCTCATGATAATGGTATAAGATAACATCAAAATATTTGGAACAATTATGTTCAGTGTTAGTTTTGCCAAGTGAATGTTAGGCCGGAAGAATGTTTTGGTAATTGTGAAAATGATGGCAATTTTGTCGAAGCTTAAACTCCTCCTACATCGACTGCCACTTATTTATTCATTATAAATCTCTTGAAACTAGAACAAGATCATCTTCGTGAATAACCTCAATAAGAGTTACATCGTCTGCATACTTTACCATTTCGTCTTTTAGACCAGAGGTTTCCAACCATTTTGTTCTTCTGTACCCCTTGGGCATTTTTGTAGCTATGTATGTACCCCTAAAATTGATGATTAAAAAGAGAAACTTAACTTGATATTGTGATACAATTTTATTATTTAATCTCAATATATATTGCATCATGTATTGCGCAGTACTGGCTATTCTCTCAGAGCCAATGTTCTCCCTGAAGAGTAAAAAAAAAAAAAATGTACCATTGGAGTACGTGTGCCCCAGATTGGGAACCCCTGTTCTAGCCCAACAATCATATCACTTGAAAAACCATAAACAATTAAGTGACTGTTACTCACGTCGATACATTACTGACGGTCATCGTTTCGATAGGATGGATATGTATGAGGAATTTAGGTAATATGGTCTAGCGTTGGGGCTGTGAAGGCCATTAAGCGCTGAGGTGTAACTAGGGGAGAACCTGGTTGTTGAAGTTGATACCTCATATCACATATAGTGGTTATTTAATAGGGTGTCAGTCGTGATAGCTGTGTTCTTCCCTAGTTGCACCTCGGCGCTTACTGGCCATATTGCCTAAATTCCATGTACATGTCCATATTATCGAAATGATAATTGTAACTATTAAGGAACTTATTTTCAAATGTATAACCAACATATTCTTTGACTGAATTTCATATAGAAATAGGTTGTATAACTAGCAAAATACAAAAGAAATCTATGTGAATTTCATACAACAAATACAAAGCTAGCATTAAAAAAAAATCTAACGCCAACTAACCGATAAATCATGTTTTTATGAGTTTGTTCCTCGAGTTTCGTAAAAGATATTCGTGATGATTTTACTTTCTGCCGGATTTCATTGATTTTTATCAACTCACAAATCAAATGGAATTTTTGCTTATTTTCTCCTGTTTTCTAGACGTGTTTTTGAGTTCAGAATTATTTAGCCATGAAAAGCAAAGTATCTGAATGAAGTATGTATGAGAAACTTCGAGTGATGGTTATTTTCCTTCCCCGCTGGTTTTCTTTGTAGGGAAATAACCCAGCCTCATTGTATTAGGGACTAAACTCATTTTATGGAGTCGCCTCTTAAGGTTACTGCTGCACAATGAAACAAACGTCAAGTCATTCAAGAAAGAACAGAATCACTTGTTTCTGTTTCATAGATCTTTCCTCATAGAGCAGACTATTATTATTATTATTTTTATTATTATTATTATTATTATTATTATTATTATTATTATTATTATTGATTGCTAATCTACAGCCCTAGTTGGAAAAGCAGAATGTTATAAGCCCAAGGGCTCCAACAGGGAAAATTAATTTATTAATGTTTAACTCTAATCAGGTATTTTGGCAAGTAATCAGTCTGAAAGTAATAAAAATGTTCTTCGTTTCTGGTGTTGCGTCAATGGTTGTTTCTCGGCAGTTCGCTTTTCCCTTTGTGACTGGTTCCACACTTCTGGGCTTTTTATGTTAAATCTTCATTTTTACTTCTTTGATGTATAAGCCTTAAATCCAGTCTAACTGAAGACAAGCATTTGTAGAGGAAAGTAGAAAAAGGCAATTATAGAATAATTAATGTTGCAAATGCTTAGAAATGAAAATGATTGTATATATAATTTATATATATATATATATATATATATATATATATATATATATATATATATATATATATACATATACATATACATATATATATATATATATATATATATATATATACATATATACATATATATATATATATATGTGTGTATATATATATATATATATATATATATATATATATATATATATATATATATATATATATATATATATATATATACAAATTCATGTATATCTTCTTTCGACCTCATTAGTCCCCCTAATGTTGCTATTACATCAGCATACTCATATATTGTATATTTTATGATGCAATATACTGTATAGACTATGTATGCATATATGAGTATGTACTGTATGTGCGTAAGCACAAGATAATAAGAAATAAATACTACACAACACCAGTCCCCACAAATATAAATATACTGGGGTTCCCCTCTGAATTTCATTAATGCTTGCGTAGTAAAATGCAATGAAACTTATGAAAGGATTTGTTCGTTTCCCTAGAGGGGAAAAATGTTGCCCGCCAAAAAATTACAATGGCATCAATTTGAACTAAGAATATATTACAATAACATTAATATATATATATATATATATATATATATATATATATATATATATATATATATATATATATATATATATATATATATACTTATATATACATATACGTATACTACATAGTGTACAGATTTATACTGTACGAAGACCCCTTTTCATGTAAGTTATATTTAATAAAGTGGTATCTTCAGTAGAGTTAATGTCACGGTAATAACTGCAATTTTTAGTCGAAATTAATGTAACTGTGGATTCTTTATTTGTTGGCCAAACATTTCTTCTTTTTATTAAGATGAAGAAATATTTTTATTAGTATCATTGTATTTATTACGCAAACATTAATATAATTAGAAGGCGGAACTCTGTAGCTTTATTATCGTGGAATCAGTTGTAGCCGTGTATAGTGTAGACTTTTCAATTCGGGAGCTGGCAGGGAAATTGATTAGAGAAGCTGATTTAATAATATATTTTAAATTTTATATTGATATTGACCAATCCTATTTCAGCACATTAAATGCGATGTCTATTATTGCTTGTTGGATTTCGCTTGTAACGATAATTATATGATATGTTGCTTGTGAAAATACCTGGGTGTGCGGAAGTATAATTCAGTTTGTTGAATGGTAGAGCTCCAATAATATTCAGAGTAATGGTAATAGAGAAATGTATTCAAATGACAAGTTCAAGATTTGCTAAATGAATAGCATAATTTTTACTCGTATAAAATTTGAAGTGTCAGTTGTTTTTACAGAGATACTTCTTAGCAATACATTCAATTCTAATTTGGAGAAGAGCGCAAATCAACACTCACCCACATTCAATTTTCTCCACGTGTCAAAGATTTAATCTTTTAGTCGTTCTCTATATAGGTATGACTTGAAACTGTTAACGGTTACAAAACAAAATCTGTGCATTTATGAGGAATATGTTACACTTTTCAATTTTCATTTTATTACCTTCTGATATATCTCTTTCGTATTTATTCAATGATAGATATAGTGAAAGTTGCTAATTTTCTCCTCCATAAACTATCCAGAAAACCTGTCATTCTTGTGCCACTTGAGGTGTTCGTTATATCAAATAATAAGAGGTTATCAGGGTGTGTGTGTATATATATATATATATATATATATATATATATATATATATATATATATATATATATATATAGATATAATTTATATATGCATATATATGAATATATATATATATATATATATATATATATATATATATATATATATATATATATATATATATTTGTATTTGTGTATGTATGGATATATATACACATACATACATACGGGTCTAGGACTTTTCGTCTAAAGCACTTTCGTCTAAAGCCCTTTCGTCTAAAGCACCTTTGTCTAAAAGGACTTTGGTCTAAAAGCTCTTTGGTCTAAATGCTCTTTGGTCTAAAGGCACTTTGGTCTAAAGGCACCTTGGTCTAAAAGCGCTTTGGTCTAAAATACATGAAATGCTTAAAAAGGTAAAATGATAACAAGTCAAAAGTAATAAAAATGTTTTATTAAGATATAAAAATTCATATGATTAAAGATAAAATCTTAACTATTACAAGAAAAGTCATTAAAAATACTAATAATGCAATACAAAAAACTGGTTAAAGATAAAATCTTAACTATTATAAGAAAAGTAATTAAAAGTACTTATAATGCAATACAAAAAATTGCGAAATAAAAACAAGTAAAAATCTATAAAAATTTAAATAAGAGACAGTATTTAAAAAGAACTCAAATTATGTGCAATGCTTCTGAGGTAATCTTCCAATAAACGATTCTGGTAATCAGCAACAACATTGTAAACTTTTTGCTCTCTTCTTGCTACTTTGGTTTCTTTGAGTTTGCTCCTACGGTAAGTTGAGATATTCTTGTTTTGACGATTTGTTCTTCTCTTCTTAGAGTATCCAGAACATTATATAAATTTGAATGAGATCGAACTAATACACCAAATCGTCTACGCCATGCTTCAACTGAATTTATCGTACGAGCGTTATCTGCGAGTGTAAGTTCATAACCATTCCATTCATGTACTGAAAATAATGGCTTGGACCGTCTTCCATTTCGTCCTTGCATCCCGTTTACAAAAGTATTGTCTATGTATTCAATAAACGGCAATGCATTTTCTGGTACTTCTTGTTTTAAACATTGCATTCCTCTTGGTACATCATCAATAGGCAGAAAGGCCAGAGCATTCTCTAAAAGTGCATGCAACATCTTAACATAAATTTCTTTCGAATTCCCTGGTAGTAAAGCAAAAAGAAGTGGATGTATTTCCCCGTGGATTTCGGTATGAATTGTATATATTTGATAAAAGATGTTTGGACACGTTTCAAAAGTGTCCTCAACAAACCAGTGCTTTGAGGATCCCAACTTTTGCAATGATGATGGGGCCGCAAAGATCAAAACTCTATCCTCAGCGTCTGATCCACTATCATATAGCAACCAGTTTTCTTCTCCCAATGTTATTCTAAACCTACCTTGCACATCTACATCGGCTAATGATGTCGGAAGCTTGGGAAATTGTTTACTTCTTAATTTCCGAACATTTCGAGTCATAGAAGCAGTGGTAGGAAGCAGCGGCTGGGAACATTCAGGAACCTGACTAATCACTTCAGATATAATTGCTGCCGGCGTTTCAGATGTTGTACTAGCCTTTTCTGTAATTTTGTTTTTGGCTTGCAACACATACACTTTTTCAGCACCACCAGCGTGGTTATGATCTAAGGTTTTCATAACTTCACGATTTCTACTTAAAATAAGGCGACCGGGACACATCCGATCTTCACATCGCCAATAAGAAACTGTTTTGGTTGCGTTATTCCTCGTGTAATAATAACCATTGTAACATAGTTTATCTTTTCCTCGCGTGGTTTTAACGAAGTTTATAGTAGTTTCCATTTTGGGGGTTCGAGCTGAAACTAAATAACCAAGAAAGTATTTATACCAAAAAAACTTAACGAGGAAGAATGGTTATTACCCGAAATTCCTTTATGCCAAATTAGTCATTAGGTTAAAGAAAATTCCAAAAAAATTATTTAGCCGAATATGCTTTTAGACGAAAGTGCTTTTAGACGAAAGTGCTTTTAGCCTAAAGTGTTTTTAGACTAAAGTGCTTTTAGACCAAAGTGCTTTTAGACCAAAGTGCTTTAGCAATATATATATATATATATATATATATATATATATATATATATATATATATATATATATATATATATATATATATATCTTAAAAGGTTAGGCACTCGTGACATCACCAATTTTACTAGAACGTTGTAAAACAGGTTATACCTCAGGTACTCTAGCGTTTATTGAGAGTTGCTTTATGAAAATACTATGGTGAAACGTCGATATACAGTATACATGTAGGAATTTTCATATATATATATATATATATATATATATATATATATATATATATATATATATATATATATATATATATATATATATATATATATATGTATATATATTTATTTATATACACATACACGAGACCACCGGCTACACTTTCTTGCTAAAAGGAGCAATTATTACTTGAACCATCATTTTTATTATACCCTAAAATGGTATGTAGTTTTTAGTAAAACTACTTTTCTCAAATTTATTTATTTTATATTCTTCAAAGAGTAGGGTTTTTTTTTTTTATCCTGGTTGCCGATGCACGATAATTTTATAGACTTTGTGGTGGCCTATGTGTTAACGGCCCTGACTGGTGATCGCTATACTGAGGTTTGAGTCCCGCTCTAACTTGCTAGTTCTTTTGGTCGCCGAAACCTCCCCATCCTTGCGAGCTATGGAGGAGAGGTTTGGGGGAGCCTATAAGATGGGAGGTTTGGGAGAGCTTGTAGGTCTATCTGGTGAGTCATCATTAGCCATTGCGTGGCCCTCCTTGGTCCTGGCTTTGGTGTAGAGGGTGCTTGGGCGCTGATCATATCAGTCTCGATGGCATTGTCCTCCTGGATAGGGCAATGTCACTGTTTCTGGCCTCTGCCGTTCATGAGTGGCCTTTAAACCTTTAAACAGGATGTTTAATGGCGAGAGTTTACAATTTAGTTCTATTAAACCGCCTCTTTCAAATCGGGTTGCAAGAGTTTCCAGTTGTGATGCTTTAGGGCCGGTTTCAATTTTTTGGAATGATTTTTAAACTGATATGTCATAACGATAATTTTTTAGATTATAACATTTGGAATTTGTCAAAAATCCAGTGACATACGTGTTAGCTCAATGTTTATATAATTTACCTGTGTATAAAGAGTAATGACAGCTTACGGTCGTGCATCCCGTGCAAATATTGTAAAATACTTTGAGGTGAGAAGAGATCAATGGTCAAGGTTTATGTTTAATTGTGTAAGGATTTTATGGTTTAGGTAAACAAAGATAAGTTTACCACACAAATATATCAATCATATAGCTTTCTCTAATCGTACCTTTCGTCTTTTTTTCTGAGCATTAATAAGCTTTCACCAAAGTCACCATAAAAAAAGGAACACCTGCAATATTTTATTCTTTATACTTTGGTCATTGTTATTGATCATTCATGATAGGCTTTACAGTTAAATATTTATGGGGTGTTTTTGTTGTTTTATTACATAGAATTGCAAATCACATAGAGGTATGCGCATGTTCACAATAGGATTTTTTTTCCACGAGGAATTGGAAATGATTTTGAATTGTAGAAAAAAATAAGCTGGTCGGTCAAAACACACGAGGAGCCTTCAAAGGAATTCGATCTAACACTTTTCCTCCCATCACGTAATCTTTCGTAAAAGTCTATCCATATGGTTTTCTTTTATAGCCTTTGTAGTGATTGGTTACCTCAAGTTTGGCATGAAAAATTGATATGGTTGAAATTGAAGATATATTCTTGTAGCAGTATCTGGATGCCTTGCTAAATTCGTGTTTTTCCAGTTTTAGAAGAACTAATTTTTATCAAAATACCCTTTCCATCTTTGAGTATAAGATTAAAATCCGATTTATTAATCGGTGAGTAATAATGGTTGTAAAATCATATTTCCTGCAAAATGACATGAAAGGTTCATGTGAAAAATTCCCCATTAAAGAGAAGTTTCGGTAATTTTGAACTAGATGATAATAAGGATACTGTAGTGGCAGTTAGTTCTGATTTATCCTGGTTAAGTAAGAAACTATGTGTTTTCAGTGGCAATCGCCTTGAAATGCCAGACTATGTCCTTTCCTTTTGGACAGTAGTTTCCGGTATTTTCTATTAATTCCTTAAAAAAAAAATAAACATATAGTCTTTATAAAATTTTCAAATAAGAAGTGAACATCAAGATTTTACTTATCTAGTGTTATATTTTTAGACCTCAAGGACCAAACTGCCGTAAATCAATTAAATTTCCTGGTGGTGTTTGAACGAGTGTCGGTGCTTACAAGCAAATGGTGATTATTTTAAGGAATAAAAAGATTTTGACGTAGGCAGAAAGTCGATTACTCTATGAATAAAGATCTGCGGCAGCAAAGGAATTCTGCGAACTAGATAATTATCGTACGACCTGTTTGGCTGTCCCGTCAAGCAGTAATATTGGGAATGTTCTGTCAATAGGTAATGGCTGACATGAATAGCATTGTGCTATATATCTTTTAATTGATGATTTATTGTAATTCTGCATTGTTCAAAAACACTGTATATCAACTGCGTTATTATTATTGTGCTGAAAAGAAAAGAAATGATGGACTTGAGCTATAATTTATTTTAACTTTTTTTTTTTATGTATTATGATAAAGGGCAAATATTCAGTTGTAAAATGACAACAAATCAGTTAAAGAAAAATATAACTGAAAGGGTTCTCAATCCCGAATATTTTGTATATTTCCTTGACGATTTACAGCATTGAGGAACTAATTTTTCGCCATATTACGTTACACAAAATATATTCATAATTTTCTCATACACAGTTTTTCTAATATCCAAGTACATTTTTAGACATTTCGCGTTGAAATTTTATTTTCTTTGTTTTGAATATAAGGATTTTCTTTATTCAGATTATTTGTTATAGTGGTAATGGACGACTATTCTGCCTTTCCCCGTGGAAATCAACTTTGATCCTATTGAAACTTCAGGTTCAGTTTCAGTTATTAAATTTTTGAAATCTGTCCTATTTTCGTAATGAAACTTTCCCCAAAGCCCTATGTATAGATTCGTTACGTCCCTTATGGAATTGGAGCACTGAGATTATTGTGACATATGTGGCCCCCATCCCCCCCCCCTCTCTCTCTCTCTCTCTCTCTCTCTCTCTCTCTCTCTCTCTCTCTCTCTCTCTCTCTCTCTCTATATATATATATATATATATATATATAGAGAGAGAGAGAGAGAGAGAGAGAGAGAGAGAGAGAGAGAGAGAGAGAGAGAGAGAGAGAGACGCACAACATTTCCACACTGAAATGAAAACTGAAAGTACCCAACAGAAAGATGGCTAGAATATTTAGGTTTGATGATATTGTTTTCACTAAAGATTTTAATTATTCTTCTCATAAAACGCGATTTCACTATTTTATGAGACTCAATATTTTTTACATCATCCGAGCAGAAGATTAAAATATATGTTTTTATTACTGTTTTCTCACATCAAGGACATATTCAAATCTGCCTATAAGAGGTATATTTATTCGAGACATTGGCACAGTTCCTTGGCATGCAAGACACGACCATTCAGTTATCGAAGTAAACATTCCTTTGGGAATTTTCCTTTCTTGAGTCATCCAGAAATATATTTCGACTAGTCAACATTTTCTGGTATTAGGGCTTCCCACCTTCCGTTCTTACCGTACATCTATGCACTCCTTCTTCCGCAGTTCTTCTGAATGAGTGAATTTGTTTTTATGTGAAGCAGAAGAAGAGCTCGGCTCGGTGAAGACCGCATGCCTGACTTGGTCTCTCAGGATATCCGCCCTTCTGCTTGGCTCCCTGCCTTCCTCGACAAACCGTTTTCCACCGAGGGAGTAACTGCGCGGTTGAATGCTCCTATTATTGTCATCTCTGTGACGAAGAAGGAGAAAAGGAGACTAGTGATGGAGGCGTCTTCCTCTCAACGATAACCTTGAACTCCTGCTGGGCTTATAGATGGTCGAATCTTGGAAACGTGCTGTAGAAGAACGGGTTATCTACACAGGAAAAGTAATAGAGGTAGCACTTATTGCGGAATACAAGGAGTAATAGGGTGCCAAATGACTCCTAAGATAATCGTGACACTTGTCAGCAGCCGAAGAAAAGGATATATTTTCTGATGAATAGGTCCAAATCAACGTGTAACGAAACCCTTAATTTAACCATATACATTTTATTAGTAAAATAATAATAAAAAGTATTTAGAAATTATAGATATAAAGATATTAATATTCATACACGGGCAACAACGTTCTAAATTAAGATATCCTGAAAACGCACGTGAATGATGGTAGACTTGAAAAACTACACGGGATAAGACTTCTGACGCACATCAGTTTAAGTTCTGCTGCAAAAGGCATGTCACATGAATAGATATATGAAAATAAACGTCATGGGATTTAATTGAAGTGTATTTTCAATGGGTTGCGAGTGTAAATGAAATAACGAACAGACCTCTCGAAAGGGGAAAGGGAGTTTAGGGCTTTCAGTGCACCTCTTAGGCATTATTGAAGGGTATTTGCAGCGTTCCTTGGGCATTTAGGTGCATCCACCTTTTAGCGTTCAACTTTACCTCTATTCCCTCTTCCTTCCATCTTGCTGTTGAACATCCTTCAACTTTTCCTTCACAATGCGGCTGTGGGCGTTTCCTCCAACTGAATGGCCTCCCCGTACCGGAGGTAAATTCAGTAAGGCAGACAATCAATTTACAAACAGACGAAATCAAATTCAAGCGGTGACTTATGAATTTCTAACTGGAAGAAATAAAGAGGCTATTTTTTATATGGAAGGCGTATGATGTGTATTATGTGGTGTAAGGATTTCCACCTGAAAAAGAAGGGACAGAAAAAAATTCATCATCTGGGAAGGTCAGTTTATCGTTACTGGAGTTAATTACTATTCAACTGGAACCCTGAAAGATAATTAGTTTTAAATGTTAACTGGAAGATTCGTACACGAGTTAAAAATTATAAGAAGTTATTCAATAAAAATATGTTAGATTTTCATGAATATAGTCATGTATATATATCTTATCTCACGTTTGTATCAAATATATCATTTGACCAGTTGGTTCACGCGATTGACGGTACTGAATCTCCCCCACGGTTGTTTCATCCTTTCTTTGCAATGAATTAGCTGATTTCCTTAATGAGTTCAACGTTTTCAGCTTTTTTTTTTTTATATTCTACAGTCTTTATGCAGGTTACTTAGCTCTTCACAAGTAATCCTACATTGATTTTGTTTGCTCCTCATATATTAATTTTCCATCTTGCTTAATCGTTATGGGTAACTTTAAGTTCGTTTGTAGATATTATCTCTGATTTTTCTTACAAAACCCGGCTTCTAAGGGTAGTTTCTTTTCCACCTCGACAATTATTTAATACATTCTCTACTCTAGTAACGTTTAGATATTTATTATGTAAACCCCAAACATTCATTAGCATTTCACATTTGGAAGTAACGTAAGGGGAGTCATGTCTTAGTGTTATAAAAAATGGGGCAAGATTTTCGAGCTTTTTGGATGTGCATATTTATGTTGGTCTTTTTCTTAAAGAAGGACTTTGGTCTGGGAATACTTCTCAAACACCGTGAAACTTATTCAAGATTTCTTTGCTTTGGTTGTTTCAAAATTGTTGTGCTTTGATTGTTCCATAGATATTACTCCAGTTATTAGTCTCTGGAGTTTCTTAACTGTGAATCTTCTTCACTGTTTCAGAACGTAACTCTTTTTAATGGAATCTCTCTCTCTCTCTCTCTCTCTCTCTCTCTCTCTCTCTCTCTCTCTCTCTCTCTCTCTCTCTCTCTCTCTCTCTTGAGAAATTCACGAATACTTAACGTAGGGTGTTTACATTTTGAATATCCTCGCGATATGAAATATTATTCTACTCGTAATAGAAATTAGATTGATATAGAAGAGAGAAACGAATTTTCGAAATTTGTATATCCTGTGCGAGTTACGCGAAATGATGACAAAAGAACGAATGAATATTTACCCCAATATTAAGAGGAGTGATGGTATTTAACATGAGCCAAAAAAAGATGAACTTTCTCCACATTTTATGGGATTCAAAATTACAATTTCCAATTTTTTTTTTTTTTTTTTTTTTTTTTTTTTTTTTTTTTTTTTTTTTTTTTTACTTTATATTGATATCATTGAGATTGTTCGTTGAAATAAATTTTACTTCAAAAGCCAATATAAACTCTGGTAGAATAGAAAAATGAATTAAATAAGAATATTAGTTGCATCTGATTATTTTTTTTACTCCTAGAAGTCTTCTTCTTCTTCTTGTCCTCTATTTTTTTTTTCTATAATGAGAAAGTCTTGGGTAATTTTGTGAACACTTCTCTCTCTCTCTCTCTCTCTCTCTCTCTCTCTCTCTCTCTCTCTCTCTCTCTCTCTCTCTCTCTCTCTCTCTTTCAATATGCACTATTTCTTTGTTATTATTTTTGGTAACTATAGAAAAATAGTAGTACTATTAGTGGTTGTCACATATAATTGTTAAAACAGTATTATACTTGTTTTATTAATTTTCAGGAATCTGTTAATATATTTACTTTATATACTTAATTAGTATTTTGGTTTGAATTCTCAATACATCCTTATAATTTTTGCATGTATTTTCGGTATATATGTTCCTTGCTATTGTTTCCGTATTGTGGTGTAATTATTATTATTATTATTATTATTATTATTATTATTATTATTATTATTATTTGCCTAGTTATAACCCTAGTTGGAAAAGCATAATGCTATAAGCCCTGGGGCCGCAACAGGGAAAATATCCCAGTGAGGAAAGGAAACAAGGAAAAATATATTTTAAGAACAGTTTAACTGCTATCAGGTAGGGCGGTTACACTGTGCGTCTTTACGCGTATTGTAACAAATACACGAATATCTAGGCATCTTTTTTGCAATTTTCACTATTCATCATTAATAAATTTCGTGCCGATTGCTAATTCTTACCAGATGTAGACACCGGAACATGCGATGATGCTGTGTTGATTAAGTTCAGTCACGGGGTGCATTCGTATCTGAATAGGCTTTTGATTGACCTAATTACACTAACTCGTCCAATGTCATAGACATAACTAACGTTATTACGGAGTTAATTAGGATCTTCCTTTCGTCTGTCTCCTTCACTCATCTCTGAATATCGCACTGAAGTCAGCATGGGTTTACGTCATCTCAAAATACATGTGATATGACAATTAATACGTTCTGCCTCAGCTGTTGCTGGTTTATTTTTATAGCTACTATTGCTTTTGCTTTTTGCCTGTTTTTTTATTATTTAACTTATATATAGTTAATTCGTTATTTCTGTATTTCCTTTCTGCACATGGTCTAAAAGTATTCAAAATTTCCAGCTAAATTTGTAGCTTGGCTAGTTTTAATGATTTTGCATTTCATGTCCTTTTTTACTTTTATTGCTATAATCTATATTTTTGGCTGTTTTTCCTGTTTT